>NW_027424151.1:0-6170 GCF_036562045.2 Rhinolophus sinicus | reverse complement strand
ACACATCTCAGCTAAGAGGACAAGCATAGACTCAAAGTTACAGGGTGGAAATTGACACTCCAAGCGAATGGTACCCAAAGAAAATCAGGTGTAGACATAATGATATCAGATGAAACAGACTTCAAGGTGAAAAAGATAACAAGAGACAAAGATGGACATTTCATAATGGTGAAGGGACTGTACAACAAGAAGACATAACAGTCATCAATATTTATGCCTCCAATCAGGAGCACCAAAATACACCAAGCAACTACTAACAGAACTAAAGGGAGAAATTGACCAAAACACATTATACTAGGGGACTTAAATACATCATTGACAGCTATGGATAGATCATCCAAACAGAAAATAAATAACGAAATAGTAGCCCTAAATGACACATTAGATGAAATGGACATAATTGACATTTATAGAGCACTTCATCCTAAAACATCAGACTACACATTCTTTTCTAGTGTACATGGAACAATCTCAAGGATAGACCATATATAGGGACATAAAATCAGTCTCAACAAATTTAAGAAGATTGAAATCATAACATGCATATTCTCTGATAACAAGGCTTTGAAATTGGATATCAACTGTAAAAAGAAAGCTAGAAAAAACAAAAATACATGGAGATTAAACAACATACTTTTAAAGAAGGACTGGGGCAAAGAAGAAGTTAGAGAGATCAAAAGATACATAGAAACAAATGACAATGAAAATACATCCTACCAAAATTTTTGGGATGCAGCAAAAGCAGTTTTAAGAGGGAAATTTATCTCATTACAGGCCTATCTCAAGAAACAAGAAAACTCCCAAATAAATAACCTCGTGTTACACCTTAAAGAACTAGAAAAACAAGAACAAGTTAAACCCAAGGTCAGCAGAAGAAAGGAAATAACAAAAATTAGAGCAGAACTAAATGAAATAGAGAACAAAAAGACAATAGAAAAAATTAATGTGACAAAGAGCTGGTTCTTTGAAAAGATTAACAAAATTGACAAACCCTTGGCTAGACTTACTAAGATAAAAAGAGAGAAGACATGAATTAACAAAATCAGAAACGAAAAAGGGGAAGTTACCACAGACACCACAGAAATACAAAGGATCATCCAAGAATACTATGAAGGACTATATGCCACCAAATTCAACAACCTAGAAGAAATGGACAAGTTCTTAGAAACATATAGCCTTCCAAGGCTGAACCATGAAGAACTGGAAAATCTAAACAGACCGATCACCAGTAACGAAATTGAATCAGTCATCCAAAACCTTCCCAAAAGCAAAAGTCCGGGACCAGATGGCTTCACTAGTGAATTCTACCAAACCTTCAAAGAGGATCTAATACCAATCTTGCACAAACTCTTCCAAAAAATTGAAGAAGAGACAGTACTCCCTAACTCATTCTATGAGGCCAACATTACCCTGATACCAAAACCTGGTAAGGACAGCACAAAAAAAGAAAACTACAGACCAATATCTCTGATGAATACCGATGCAAAAATCCTAAATAAAATTCTAGCAAATCGAATACAACAATGCATTAAAAAGATTATTCATCACGACCAAGTGGGGTTCATCCCCGGGGCACAAGGATGGTTCAACATACGCAAATCCATCAATGTGATACATCACATAAACAAAATAAAGGACAAAAATCATATGATTATATCAATTGATGCAGAAAAAGCATTTGACAAGATACAACATCCATTAATGATTAAAACACTTGATAAAATTGGTATAGAAGAAAATACCTTAACATAATAAAGGCATATATGACAAACCCTCTGCTAATCTCATAATTAATGGAGAAAACTGAAGCCCTTTGCTCTACGCTCAGGAACACGACAGGATATCCCCTATCACCTCTGCTTTTCAACATCGTTAAAGTCCTTGCCAGAGCAATCAGGCAAGAGAAAGAAATAAAAGGCATCCAAATTGGGAATGAAGAAGTTAAATTATCACTCTTTGCAGATGACATGATGCTATATATAGAAAACCCTAAAGACTCCACCAAAAGCTATTAGATACAATCAACGAATACAGTAAAGTTGCCGCTACAAAATCAACGCACAAAAAGTCCATTGCCTTCCTATATACTAACAATGAAATCTCAGAAAAAGAAATACAAAAAGCAATTCCTTTTGCAATTGCAGGAAAAAGAATAAAATACCTAGGAATAAACTTAACCAAGGATGTGAAAAACCTATATGCTGAAAAATATGAGACATTTTTGAAAGGAATTGAAGAAGTCACAAAGAAATGGAAAGACATTCCGTGCTCATGGATTGGAAGAATCAACATAGTTAAAATGGCCATATTACCCAAAGCAGTATACAGATTTAATCCAATCCCCATCAAAATGCCAATGGCATTTTTAAAAGAAATAGCACAAAAAATCATCAGATTTGTTTGGAACCACAAAAGACCCCTGAATAGCGAAAGCGATCTTAAGAAAAGAGAAAAATACTGGAGGTGTCAGACCCCCTGACTTTGGCTTGTACTGGAGGGCTACCATGATCAGGACAGCATCGTATTGGCAGAAAGAGCAGACACATAGACCAATGGAATAGAATTGAGAACCCAGAAATAAAACCACATAAATAGGGACAGATAATTTTTGACAAAGAAGCTAAAACATGCAATGGAGCAAAGACAGCCTCTTCAAAAAATGGTGCTGGGAGAATTGGATAGCCACGTGCAAAAGAATGAAATTGGACTGCTAATTGTCACCATGTACCAAAGTTAATTCAAAATAGATCAAAGACTTAAGCGTAAGACCTGACACAATAAACTGCATAGAAGAAAACAGGTACTAACTTATGGACCTTGGGTTTAAAGAGCATTTTATGAACTTGACTCCAAAGGCAATGGAAGTAAAAGCTAAAAGAAACGAATGGGACTATATGAAACTTAAAAGCTTCTGCACAGCAAAAGAAACCATTGACAAAATAAAGAGGCCACCAACTGAATGGGAGAAGATTTTTGCAAACAGTGCCTCTGATAAGGGGCTAGTATCCAGAATATACAAGGAACTCATGCAACTGAACAACAAAAAAACAAACAACCCAATTGAAAAATGGGCAGAGGACTTGAAGAGACATTTCTCCAAAGAGGACATACAAATGGCAAATAGACATATGAAAAAATGCTCAACATCACTAATCATCAGAGAAATGCAAATCAAAACCACAATGAGATATCACCTCACCCCAGTCAGAATGGTGATCATCAACAAGACAAATAGTAACAAATGTTGGAGAGGCTGTGGAGAAAAAGGAACCCTCATACACTGTTTGTGGGAATGTAGACTGATGCAGCCGCTATGGAAGGCGGTGTGGAGGTTCCTCAAAAAATTACGAATAGAATTACCATATGACCCAGCAATCCCTCTCCTGGGTATCTACCCAAAAAATCTGAAAACATTTAGAGTTTAAGACGTGTGTGCTCCAATGTTCATTGCAGCTTTGTTTACGGTGGCCAAGACATGGAAACAACCAAAATATCCTTCGATAGATCAACAGATGAAGAAGTTTTGGTATATATGCACAATGGAATACTATTCAGCAGTAAGAAAAGATGATATAGGAACATTTGTGACAACATGGATGGATCTTGAGAGCGTAATGTTGAGCGAAACAAGTCAGACAGAAAAAGCAGAGAACCATGTGATTTCACTGATATGTGGTATATAAACCAAAAACAACAAAAGAACAAGACAAACAAATGAGAAACAGAAACTCATAGACACAGACAATAGTTTAGTGGTTGCCAGAGGGTCAGGGAGGCGGGGGGTGGGGGGTGGGAGATGAGGGTAAGGGGGATCGAATATATGGTGATGGAAGGAGAACTGACTCTGGGTGATGAACACACAATGGGATTTATAGATGATGTATTAGAGAATTGTAAACCTGAAATCTATGTAATTTTCCTAACAATTTTCACCCCAATAAATTTAATAAAATTAAAAAAAAAAAAAAAAGAAGTGGTATATAGGTCTGAGGTCATGGTACAATCACTGAACTACTGGACAACATTCACTGAGGACAACCAGGAGTATTTTAGGGACATTAAGGTAGTATCAGAAACAAAACACTATAATCATGACAAACAGGGGCACCTGAATCACCAAGAATTAACATAAACCCTCTAGAGGACTCTAAGAACTATGAATGAACACTCAGAAACACCAGGTTTCATTCAATATCTCCAGGGAAATGTTGAAGAAAACAGTGCTCACAAAGGGCACATGAGCATTCTCAGGAACACCAGGAATCTAAAGAGCACTTCTCACAGTGAACATCAGTCTCCAAGGATAATGTAGGGTCACTCAAGAAGAGCTAGGACAACCCATACACGAAGAAGTACTCAAGTACACCAGGGTGCAGGCGTGACAATGAGCACTTGTTCAGGAACACCAGTAATCACACAAGCACTAGGCCATGCTCTCAAACATTTGGTAAAACCAAAACCACTAAGCTGACACTGACCACTTTTATATGAATAGCATCAGGAAATCTGAGGACCATAATTGGTCTCTTAAAAAACAAACCTAACAGCACAGGGATATGACTACAAGTATCAAAAGGGAGTATTATGGATTGCTAAGGGTAACCCAGGACTCACAGGAAGCACCCAAGATGACTGGGGTATGCTGGAAACAGCTCAGCAGTGCTTAGCAATGCCTGCCTTTGCTCAGTAGCAGCTGGAACTCAAAAAAAAACATAAGGTTTTGTTTGAAAGACTATAGTCTTGACAAACAGGGGCACCTGTTCTGAAGTGGACACTCAGAAATGGTAAGATTACTATGGAGAACTCAAGACAACATTGCAGGTCAAAAACAAAACAAAACAGGGGAGACTCAGGCATCTGGGAAATGCTCAGTTAAACAGGATAATTGGATGAGCAAAACTTGCTCAAAAAAGCTGTGATCATATTAAGTTCATCTTGGTTATTCTTGAAAATTTGGTGACACCCGTGACCACCAGCAATTTCTCAGGACACTTGGGCCTGAGATGATGATACTATCATGATAGTAAGAGGACTATTCTATCTACCTAAAGGGGCACAAAATAAGCAAAACACACAGGTGTATCTCAGTACCACTAGGAGATAGTGAAAATGAGGAAGACAGTATCTGAACTAAACCGCAATGAGAATGCCAGCAAAAAAACATTTCAGGAAAAAGAATGTGAATTCAGGACAAATAGGGGCACTCTAAAATAATCAAAAGACCTGCACAATCAGGAAATTCTCCAAACCACCAGAAATCTATCAGAATAACAAATGAACATTCAGGAACACTAGGGTATTATATGCGTTAAAAGGCTGCTCAATATAAATACAACAAGAAGGGACATAGAAGCAGCAGGAAATCAATGAGTACAAAGAAAGGCCACCCCAAAATGAACATGGGACACACAAAAACACCAGAAGAAACTCAAAGGCAGTGAAAGTACCCAGAACCAGCACGGTGCCAGTAACTGAAAATCACAAACTGAAGGAGAGACTAAGGCCTAGCAGGAGGCACTGAAAACATACCAGGTTGCTGTCAGTATAGATGAGGGCACTGACATCTCCAGGCAGCACCCGGGATTACCTGTAGTGATTACAGACACCCAAGCACTTATAAAACCAAAGGAGTTACTCAGATGAACAAGGGTCCACTAGGAGCCCCAGAAAATATTCAGCACAACAAGGAGTGCCCATGTTTACCAGAAGTCAATCTGGCAAGCAAGGGTAATCCAGCATTAGCAGAAGTACTCAGGACTAAGATGGCAGCACTTACCTGGGCACCATAAACTGAGTTGGTAGTCAGTACAAACAGGGTGGTAATAGGACCACAAAGATTCTCTCAGAATCATCATTGGGCAGTCAGAGTCTTAAATGTTTCCTCAGCACCAGCCAGGTCATACAGTGACCAACACCTACTCAAGATCCCACGAGCTCTATGAGGACAGCAGTAGTTTAATGAGACCATTTCAGGAATCCCAGGATGGCCAGGGTCATCTCAGGACAAATAGGGACATCTCAGGACAACTATGGAGGGAAAGCAAAAAGAGGCTGAACATAGAACTGACAGGGGAGCAGGACCACAGTGTGGCCTCAGGACAACTAGGATTTATTCCAGACCATGAAGATACTTTGATAGAAAACAGTGTACTGTCATCAAAACAAGGAGG
>NW_027424150.1:0-6172 GCF_036562045.2 Rhinolophus sinicus | reverse complement strand
AGCATGAGACGTGGCTTATAACCCAGAACCTGGGGGAGGCTGGCGTATAGAGGTTTGTAATGTACCCAAAACTGAGATATTCTCTTCTCTGTCAACCAACAGAAGGGAAGTCAAAGATATTCAAAGGCGGTGACTTTGAAAGTTGGGGAATTTCTATATTCCACATGCCATCTGCTGACTGAATGCTAGTTATTATAATTTTCTCCTAATTGAGCTTTTTTTATTGCTGATTTTAAGAGTGTGCAAAGGAAAATGTGTGTATTCCCTGGAGGTGGCAGTGGTGGGGAGGGGAGGGAGTGTTGGCAAGCGCTCCTGGGGCCTGCCCGAGAGCTGTGGCCAGTCCCTGGCCCCGGGGCCACAGTGGGGCTGGATACAGAGGCTCTGCGACCTTGTAGATTTGGAGGAGGCTGAGCCAAGCATTCCAGGGCTCCTTCTGTTGGCTTCCACAGGGTCACAGGGCTCCCGATGACATTCAGAGCCCTTCGGGTTAATCCGACATTAAAAGGATGCCTAAGCATTCTCAGTGGTGCCCAGTGTCCCGCCATCCATCACTGACATTTGTCTCCTGGGGTCAGTCCCTCCAGGTCCCAAACTTCCTTTCAGCTGGGGCCTCATACCATGTTCCTGCTTAGGCTAAGGTTGCCTTGCTTTGCACGGTGGAGTGACATTCTTTTTCTCCCATGAATTCTTTCCAGTTTAGAGATGCAGCTCTAGATATAAGTGGAGCTGGAAAGCTGTCACACCAGATTCCATTGACTGCAGATACCCATAAGAATGGCATCTTCTGGTGTTTCCCCTGGAAGCAAATAACTTAGATTAACTCCGAACTCTTTAGAGGGAACTTCATAGTGTCTGATAGATGTGGAAACTGGCGCCAATGCACGTCACTTTGGAGCCATTAGAAGTCATGTCATTAGAAGTCTTAAAGCAAATTGTGGCTCCCCTGCTTCTTTCTGGACCTTATAAGGTGCGAGGCAGCAAAATCCTCCATCTCTGACGCCCTTCTCTGTCCAGCAGCTGAGCTGGCATGGGGTGGGGGACAATTGCTGGTAAGTGGGGTCCCAGGGATGCCCAGCAGGCAGTTCTATACGGGCAGCTGGCATTGACTGGAGGAGGTGGCAAAGCTGGTAACATTTCCTATTCGGTGCTTGATCTTTCGCTGGCCAGCTCACACCTTGGGCAAACATTGTTGCTTTCCCAATTTAGAAGATTGTTAATGGAGCAAACTATGATTTATTCGATGACTGAAAAATAGCTTGTAAGGGCAGACATCAAAGGGTGTAATGGACGAAGGAAAAATTCTTGTACCCCTTTGTTAGACTCTGGAGCTTCTGTTCCTATGCTCACCATTGCTAGATTCTCTTCTGATTTCATGTCTTATGTCTGTGATTCAGAGGCTACTGAAGTTGGAAAAGAACCTGGAGCAGATAACCCATAGTTTTGAGTTATCCATGCAAATTCCTCTCTTT
This sequence comes from Rhinolophus sinicus, assembly GCF_036562045.2. Classification (NCBI taxonomy): domain Eukaryota; kingdom Metazoa; phylum Chordata; class Mammalia; order Chiroptera; family Rhinolophidae; genus Rhinolophus; species Rhinolophus sinicus. Next base: position 4,703 of record NW_027424150.1, on the reverse strand, counting down.
TCCTGCACTCGGAAGGAGCTGACTGTGTAGCTCTTCCTCAGGATTTGGAATAGTTCCATTGCTGCTATGCATGGAAGCTGGACAATCATTTCCCCATTTTCTATTCAGCACCTTGTCCTTCAGTGGTAATAGAATACTAGTGAGTTAGTTCATAGAATCGGTGCATCTGTAGAACTTTGCACGTTGATTAGGAATGCCCTGGTTTAAAAGGAGAATTTGCATGATGCTAAGGGAGATGTTAGAGACTAAAACATTTCCCAGAGATAAATTATTTGATTTTTCCAGAAGGGCTCAAAATTACACCAAATGTTTACACTTAAGTAGAACGAGGATGGTGCTCTGCAGTAGATTCTGGCCTGACCAAAAAAAGTGTTCCTGGAAGAAAAACACATTTAGGCTTTTGACCGATTTGTTTTTATTCAGAAAAGCTGAAATGGAATTGATGTTGTATTTGGAGAACTGGTCATTGCTTTATTGCTGACAGGACTACAATAGGAAAAAAATGGAACATTTCCTTCTGAGCGGCATTGTAGTGAATTGAGAATTAAAGAGCTTATGAAAAATAGCTTCCAAATGATTATTTTTGTTTGCGTAAATGCTTGATGATGATTGTAATTCCAGTTACAAACAGAGCATGGAAAATAGCTAAGCCTAGACTCCCATTATAACAGAAACCAAAAAAAAAAACACAACAAAAAAAACAACGCATCACACTTTATAAAATCCAAATGCCCGTATGTTTCCTGGGACTGCTAAGTGAAATATAAATATATAGTCGAGGTTCTACTTATTTGCATTTTCAGGGCCAATAATTCTTTCCAGGCTTTCTTTAAAAGGTTTACTTTGGCCCCAAGTCACTAACAACTTATGAAATCAAACTTGAATTTGGAATTGTCTTGCGTTGCATGCAAAAGCTGGCTCTCAAACAGGAAGCGTTTGAGGGTGAATAATAAATTTGCAGATGTCTCAGGGGTCCTGACACAGGACTCATCCCACTCTCTGAACTGGGCAGTCTTAGGTGAGACGACTTCGTCCAGTGTCGTAGCGGGGACACCTCCTGCTGCCGTGTCACCACCGAGCAGAGCCCGATTGATAGTGACGTCCTATGAAGGAATTTGTTTTATTCTTTGCTTAGAAAGAGTAGGACTATTACAGCTATTCAGTCACTTTAACTTCTTAGCTCATGACCAAGATAAATAATAATAAACAGTGAACCAAGAACCAGACAGTCTAGTAGAGAACTCCAAACAACCTTGGAAGATCCAAGGGCTGCCATGGCATTTAAAGCTCTGGTTATCTCTCTCCCAAAGTAAACCTCTTGCGTCTGCCTTCATCTAAACTGCATGGTGGCCCGAGGGATGACGAGGAAGCACTGGCAGAAGAAGTGATGCTGCTAGTGGGTGGGTCAGGGGTTGGGTGAATGTCTTCGAGAACATTCTATTGTCGGGCTGCAAACCTGCCTCCGCCTGAGGAAGGAGTGAGATCACTGGGTAACCCTGGTCTGCTCAGTACAGCTGTGAGCACAGGCTGGAAGCAGGGGCTTCCGGGCTCAGGCCAGGTGGGGGGATGCTCATGGGCCCTTGTGTATACCTGCTCTGTTGTCGGGCTACACAGAGGAGCTTGGTGTCGGAGGCTCGATTCACTGCCTCCCAAACAGCAGCAGCCGGGGACACTTCGTGCCAGTAACAAGGCTGCTCAGTACACTTTGACTTGCCTTTTTGTTTCATTCAGTGTCAAGAGTGTTTCTGAATCATTTTTTTGAAATGTCCCTTTGTCTTTACCCTTCCAGCCCTAATGCTCCGGGAAAGCCCAAGATACAGCAAGTACACTTCACATTTGTCCTGACCAAAATTGACCTTGTCTCCCTGCCCTTATGCTCCCTGTGTCATCCACTGCCTTGCTCAGCCATGGGCCTGAGCTTGAACTCTCTCTCTTCTCCACCATAGCGAATCAATTGATCAATTAATAACCAAGTTCTGTCTCTTCCACCTGCCAAACACGTCCCCATCCATCCATCCATCCATCCATCCATCCATCCATCCATCCATCCGTCTGTCCGTCCACTTCTCTCCAGCCCATAGCTGCTGCCCTCATCCAGGCTGCCAGCCTGTCCCTGGGTGGCGGAGACAGTCTCTCACCAGGTCAGGGCATTGCCGACCAGCCCCTGGAGCTCACTGCTCCAGCTCCACCCCATTCACAGCCCCAGTGGTCCTTCTGCATGGTGGCTGGGCTGTGGTCCTTCCCTGCTTACTGCCCTGTCACAGGCTTCCCATGGCCCCAAGGAGTTTAAATTCTGAAGAGCATGACACAGCTGGACTCTGAGATCTGTCTCCCGCCATCGTCCAGTATAACCACGTGTGCCGAGTCCTGTCTTCTCTCACCATTTGCGTGCTATTTCCTCCACCTGAGTGCTGTCCCCACCATGGGCTACCTCCTCCTTCTCGGTTATTCAGGACTCAGCTAAGAGCCAGTCCTCCAAGATGCTTTCCCTGATCCTCCCTCCTCTTCCTTCCACAGCCTGCACCCATTATAACCAGCGGACAACGTAATCTGTTGTCAAAACTAGAACACTAGTGTAGCGAAAGGGGGCACCTGGACACCTGATCCATGGACAACAAATGTAAACAAAGACTGACCCAGGAAAACCAGGATGCTGCGTGTGGACTGTCATCACGGCATTTATCACACCATCACATTGCTTGTTAACTGACCAGGTCTCCCCCTACCCTACCTGGCAGGCTGCAATTTCCCTGATGACAATTTCCCGTTATTAATGTAGTTGTTTCCATACTCGGTGCTCAGTTCACATATATTTTTGTCATTAAACAAACGAGTGAAGGAATGAATATGGCTGAAATAAATAGGAGTCTGTTTATGGTCCCCGACTCCAGAGTCCAATGGGAAGCTATTTGTCCCCAAACCCTGCTGGCAGGCCTTGACATCAAGCGGAGCGAGGTCTCTGTTTCCTCTCGGAAGAAGCCCTCAGCCATCACAAACAGCACAGAAAAGGGGTGTACTAGATTTCCTTGTAACACCCCAAAATTCTGAACTCAGATCTGGCTGAATGGGTTGGGTCCCACTATGCGTGTCATGGCAGACAAGCACTGAGGATGCTAAGACATATTACATGATAAATGGGTTCTGGGCCCAGTGAAGTGATGGAAATTAAGCATATCTCTTTATTGCTAAGACCCTTTAAACACTGTGTAGTAAGCAGTGTCTCTCAAATTTAGATAGACTCAAAACCTGTCCCCTTACTCCCCCTGCCTCCTAGACTTCGTGTTCTGTGGAACCTCTTTGAGAGTCAATAACATCATGTTGCCCAGACCTCTCTAGGTTGGTGAAAGCTTTGAGTCCTGAAAGGTCAGGGCTGTACTTTATTTCTTCCCATTGCCTAGACCAGGACCTGGCAAACAGTCAATGCTCAAAAGACGTTTGCTGCATGTGGACTGGCACATCATGCATCCCTGCGGACCGAGGAGCTTGGGGCTGGGCAGCCCGTAACTCTGCCATGCCGCCCTGCAGGTGACTTTGTGATAGAGAGGATGCTCACATGCCGGAAATGGCAAGGGCAGCCACGAGGGTGGCGAAACTTTTGTCGCACCCTGTCACGCCCCTCTGAGCAGTGCGCCTCGGCCTCACACCTCCTCGGATCCCACTGTCCCAGAGTCCACACGTAGAAATTGGCTGGTCGGTGTCTGCTCACCAAAGTGCTAAACTGACAAGGCCACGTCTCATCCAGTGGTGTTTGCTTAGGTGGTTCCTGCTGATGGCCATCTCTGGCCCCAGAGGAGAGCAGCTTGAGAGCCACACGACCGGGTGCAGGGCTCCTCTGGGCAGCATCCTGCCCACCTCCTGTCCCCGCATACATCTCCCAGGAGGGAAGCTGGGCTGGCCCTGATCATGTACTGAAGCCAGCTGTTCTCTCCATCACCCAACGGGGTGGGGGGGACTCACGGGTCAGCATCCAGAAAAGAGAAGGATGAGGCTGTTGCCCTTAAAATACCAGGAAAGAAAAGCACAAACCCAACTTCAAACTACCCAATAAGGGAGGAAAAGAGTGGCAATCAGAAGTTAGGCCCGGCCCCCTGGAGCAGGTTTCAAAAATCTGTGTTGAGTTTTTTACAGTGTAACGTTGATTTTTTTCTTTCTTTTAAGATATTATTCCTTCTTTCAAATTAATTACTTATTATAGAATGACAAAATTCCATGAAGCTACAAGCTGAATCTTTTCATTTTCCACTGTCCCTTTTAAAAAAGGGGGACAAATCAGGAAAGGCCACAGTGGCATCTTGCAGTTGAGCCGTGTGAGCTGCCAGTAAGTCCCTTGGGAGGTTCTGTCGCCCACACAGCTGCTCCAGGCCAGTGGGGTAAGCCCAAGGAAACTTTGCTCCTACAAAGCAGACCATCCTTTTGGTTCTTTCCTGGCCTAACCTCCTACACCAACCAGAACATCAGGCATGAGCCGCGCGAGAGGCGTTAGAAGCAGCAAAGGCCTGTGGGATGAGGACACAGAGCCAGTGGCCTTCCATTTGCCTTAGAAACTCCTGCTCTGGGCCTGGGCTGGTGCTGCCGTGGGATGAAGAAGGACAATATGCAGCCTCCTTACTTCAGGTCAGGCGTTACAAACCCCAGCTAAGTTCAGTCTGGGCAGACCTAGCCACCAAATGAATTTGTGAACCCTTTTGGTTTTCAGGGCAGTT
>NW_027424149.1:0-6177 GCF_036562045.2 Rhinolophus sinicus | reverse complement strand
ATTTTGAATTCATTTTGGTACATGGTGACAGATAGCGGTCCAGTTTCATTCTTTTGCACGTAGCTGTCCAATTATCCCAGGAACATTTATTGAAGGGGCTGTCTTTACCCGGTTGTATGTTTCTAGGTTCTTTGTCAAAATTCTCTGTCCATATTTATGTGGTTTTATTACTGGGTTCTCAATTCTCTTCCACTGGTCTATGTGTCTGTTTTTCCGCCAGAACCATGCTGTTTTGATTATTGTAGCCCTGTAGTACAAGCTAAAGTCAGGGAGTGTGATACCTCCAGTATTGTTCTTTTTTCTTAAGATTGCTTTGGCTATTCGGGGTCCTTTGTGGTTCCAAACAAATCTGATGATTTTTTGTTCTGTTTCTTTAAAAAAATGCCATTGGGATTTTGATGGGGATTGCACTAAATCTGTATATTGCTTTGGGTAATATGGCCATCTTCACTATGTTGATTCTTCCAACCCGTGAGCACGGAATGTCTTTCCATTTCTCTGTGTCTTCTTCAATTTCTTTCAAAAATGTCCTATAGTTTTCAGCACACAGGTCCTTCCCGTCCTTGGTAAAGTTCTTTCCTAGGTATTGTATTCTTTCGGCTGCAATTGCAAAAGGAATTGTTTCCTGGATTTCTTTTTCGGAGATTTCATTGTTAGTGTATAGGAATGCAGTGGACTCTTGTACGTTGATTTTGTAGCCGGCAACTTTACTGTATTGGTTGACTGTTTCTAACAGCTTTTTGGTGGAGTCTTTAGGGTTTTCTCTATACAGCATCATGTCATCTGCAAAGAGTGATAATTTGACTTCTTCATTCGCGATTTGGATGCCTTTTACTGCTTTCTCTTGCCTGATTGCTCTGGCAAGGACTTCCAACACTGTGTTGAAAAGCAGAGGTGATAGGGGACAGCCCTGTCGTGTTCCTGAACGTAGAGCAAAGGGCTTCAGTTCTTCACCGTTAACTGTGAGATTAGCTGAGGGCTTGTCATATATGGCCTTTATAATGTTAAGGTATTTTCCTTCTATCCCTACTTCATTAAGTGTTTTAGTCATAAAGGGATGTTGTATCTTGTCAAATGCTTTTTCTGCATCAATTGATATCATCATATGATTTTTGTCCTTCATTTTGTTTATGTGATGTATCACATTGACGGATTTGCGGATGTTGAACCATCCTTGTGCCCGGGGGATAAACCCCACTTGGTCGTGATGAATAATCTTTTTAATGCATTGTTGTATTCGATTGGCTAGAATGTTGCGTAGGATTTTTGCGTCTGTATTCATCAGAGATACTGGTCTGCAGTTTTGTTTTTTGTGTGTTGTCCTTACCAGGGTTTGGTATCAGGGTAATGTTGGCCTCATAAAATGAGTTAGGGAGTACTGTCTCTTCTTCAGTGTTTTGGAAGATTTTGAGCAGGACTGGTATGAGATCCTCTTTGAAGGTTTGGTAGAATTCACTAGTGAAGCCATCTGGTCCCGGACTTTTGCGTTTGGGAAGGTTTTGGATGCCTCATTCAATTTCGTTACCGGTGATCCATCTGTTTAGATTTTCCAGTTCTTCACGGTTCAGCCTCGAAGGCTACATGTTTCTAAGAACTTGTCCATTTCTCTAGGTTATTGAGTTTGGTGGCATATAGTCCTTCATAATATTTTCGATGATGCTTTGTATTTCTGTGGTGTCCATGATGAGTTCCCTGTTTTCATTTCTGATTTTGTTATTTAGTGTTTTCTCTCTTTTTCATCTTAATGAGCCTACCCAAGGGTATGTCAATTTTGTTAATTTTTTCAAACAACCAGCCCTCTGTTACATTAATTTTTTCTATTGTCCTTTTGTTCTCTATTTCATTTATTTCGTTATTTATTTTCTTTTTGGGTGATCTATCCATAGCTGTCAATGATGTATTTAAGTCCCTAGTATAATTGTGTTTTGGTCAATTTCTCCCTTTAGTTCTGTTAGTAGTTGCTTGGTGTATTTGGTGCCTCCTGTTTGGGGGCATAAATATTGATGACTGTTATGTCTTCTTGTTGTATAGTCCCGTTCACCATTGTGAAATGTCCATCTTTGTCTCTTGTTATCATTTTCACCCTGAAATCTGTTTCATTTGATATCATTATGGCTATACCTGATTTTCTCTAGGTTCAATTTGCTTGCAGTGTCAATTTCTACCCATTTCACTTTGAGTCTATGTTTGTCCTTGTAGCTGAGATGTGTCTCTTGGAGACAGCATATGGTTGGGTTTAGTTTTTTGATCCAATCTTCTACTCTGTGCCTTTTTATTGGTGAGTTCAGTCTATTTACATTTAGGGTGATTATTGATATGTGAGGATTTCCTGTCATTCTATTTTTAGTTTTATGGTAAAGCTGTGTCTCCATTGTTCCTTTGCCTTTTTGTTGTTGTCTATTATTTCTGTGTGTTGGTATTCTATGATATTTCCCTCTGTTTCTTCTTTTCTTACAGTATATATTTCAGTTCTGGATTTTTTTTTGAGTGGTTACCCTTAAGTTTATGTAAAAGAAAGTTTGATATTTAGAGTATTCCATTTTCTTCAGCACGCTTACTTTCTCCATTCCCATATTCCGGTTCAGGCCTTTACTCTTCCCCTTTTTGAGTTTTGGTTGCCACAAATTGTCCATGTTGATGGTGGTCGAATAGCCTCCTTTAGTATTTCTTGTAGTGCAGGTCGTATTAGAAAATTCCTCAGCTTCTGTATGTCTGGAAAGGTCTTTATTCCTCCTTCATATCTAAAGGATATCTTTGCTGGATATATTATTCTTGGCTCATGATTTCTCTCTTCAATAGTTTGAATATTTGGTTCCACTCCTCCTGGCTTGTAGAGTTTCTGCTGAAAAATCTGATGATAATCTAATGGGCTTTCCTTTGTAAGTTACCGCCTTCTTTTCCCTGGCTGCCTTGAGGATTCTTTCTTTGTCGTTGATTTTAGACAGCTTCAATACAATGTGCCTTGGAGAAGGCCTGTTGGGATTGAGGTAACTAGGTGTTCTATTTGCTTCTTGGATTCGAGGGTCCAGTTCTGTCCACAAATTTGGGAAGTTCTCATCGACAATTTGTTTGAATATATTCTCTGTTCCCTTCTCTTTCTTCTCCTTCTGGTATGCCCATTATTCTTATATTGCTCTTTCTGATGGAGTCAGAAAGTTCTTGTAGAGTTCTTTCATTTCTTTTAAGTCTCAAGTCTCTTTCTTCTTCTATCTTTGTCATTTCCAGGTTTTTATCTTCGATGTCACTGATTCTTTCCTCCATCTGGTCAACTCTACTACCTAAGCTGGTTATTTCATTCTTAATTTCTTCTATTGAGTTCTTAATCTCCAGAAATTCTCTTTGGTTTTTTTGAAATTTCAATCTCTTTCGTAAAATGCTCATGCTGTTCTTTGATTGAGTGTCTGAGTTCATTTAACTGCCTATTTGTGTTTTCTTGTATCTCATTGAGTTTTTTCAGAACTGCAATCTTGAATTCTCTGTCATTTAAGTCACATATTTCTGTATCTTTAAGTGCGTTTTTCTGGAGATTTTTCACTTTCTTTCTGAGCTATCTTGTTGCCTTGGTTATTCATTATTACTGGTTTACTATTTCTCTTCCTAGACATCTACAGGAGTGACTTCTGCAACAAGTTGATAGGAAGAGGTCTTTCTTTTGTTTTCCAGTACTTGTTGGTAGAACGTTTTACTTTTTCTCCTACTGCAGGCTTTTTTTTTTCCTCTCTCACAAGGTAGTGCTATGTTTTCTCTGCACTATTCCAGCTTCTCACACACTGGGGGGATTCCCTGGGAGATGGGCTTCTCCTCTGTTAATAGTTCGTCTAGGTCACAGGGCGCAGTGTCCCGGTGGGTATGCGGAGAGCTTTTGATGATCCAAAGCTCTTCCAGCCCCTGATTCAGAGCCCGTATATTTCAGCAGTTCTGTTTACTCCTGCAGGGATCCGCCCAGATAGGTGGGGCCAGGGGCGGGGTGAGCTGTGAGAGGTGGCCCAGAGCAATGGCTGTGACCACCACCACAGCCGGTCCTGCTTCCACAGCTCTCTCCCCTTTGCCAGAACTAGTTGGGCTGTGGATTTGTGTTTGTGGGCCACAGTTCTCAAATATAGCAAATTTTCTGTTGTTTTGATCTGACACTGCTTCTAGCACCGGGCAGGTGGGGGCGGGGCGAGCTCTGGGAGGGGAGGGAGGGGGCGGCTAGTCTCAGTGCCTAAGGCTCCGTTCTCTGCTCTGCAGTGCGGGCTTAAACCACCGTTTTCAGCCTTTTTCCCTCAGTCTTTGCTCCGAGGTCTCTGCCGTGAGCGTTGGGTTCAGCCGTGTTATATGCTGTCCCCTTAGCCCTGTGGAGCCCTGGCGGAGCCCTAGCAGTCCGATCTCCCGCAGCTGCAGTAGTTCTGGGAAGCAGCGAGCTCGGCGCACTGAGCGAGGTCTGCGTCCCCTGCGCCAGCTCCGTCTCCAGCTTCTCCCTTTCCTCCTCCCTCGTGCAATCTCCCACCTGTAGGTGATTTCAGTCAGTAGTGGGCCTCTTCGTCTTGCCTGTCTGCTGTGCAGGGAGTCCTTTGTGGAGTTTTTGTTGTTCGATTCTTTGTAGATTCCAGGGGAGCTTTACAGAGGCTCACCTCACTCCTCCATTTTTCCGGAACTCTCTTTTTCTCTATTTCATTTAGTTCTACTCTGATTTTTGTTATTTCCTTTCTTCTGCTGACCTTGGGTTTCACTTGTTCTTCTTTTTCTAGTTCCTTAAGTTGTCACATGAGGTTATTTATTTTGGATTATTCTTGTTTCCTGAGATAGCCCTGTGATATAAATTTCCCTCTTAAAACTTCTTATGATGCATCCCCAAATTTTAGTGGTATGTGTTTTCATTGTCATTTGTTTCTATTTATCTTTTGATCTCTCCTCTGATTTCTTCTTTGATGCAGTGGTTCTTTAAAATTATGCTGTTTAATCTCCATGTATTTGTGTTTTTTCCTGCTTTCTTTTTGCAGTTGATATCCAATTTCAAAGACTTGTAATCAGAGAATATGCTTGGTATGATTTCAATCTTCTTAAATTTATTGAGGCTGATTTTATGTCCTAATATATGTCTATCCTTGAGAATGTTCCATGTACTCTAGAAATCAATGTATAGTCTGATATTTTACCATGAATTGCTCTATATATGTCAATTATGTCCATTTCATCTAATGTGTCATTTAGGGCTGCTATTTCTTTATTTTCTGTTTGGATGATCAATCCATTGCTGTCAATGATGTATTTCAGTCCCCTAGTATAATTGTGTTTTGATCAATTTCTCCCTTTGGTTCTTTCAGTAGTTGCTTGGTATATTTTGGTGCTCCTGATTGGGGGCATAAATATTGATGACTGTTATATCTTCTTGCTGTATAATCCCCTTTCCCATTATTAAATGTTCATCTTTGTCTCTTATTATCTTTTTCACCCTGAAGTCTGTTTCTTCTGATATCATTATGGCTACACCTGATTTTCTCTGGGTACCATTTGCTTGGAGTGTCAATTTCACCATTTCCTTTTGAGTCTATTCTTGTCCTTATAGCTGAAATGTGTCTCTTGGAGACAGCATATGGTTTTAGTTTAGTTTTTTCATCCAATCTGCTACTCTGTGCCTTTTTATTGGTGAGTTCAGTTCCTTTACATTTAGGGTGATTATTGATATGTAAGGATTTTCTGTCATTCTATCTTTAGTTTTCTGGTAAGGCTGTGTCTCCATTGTTTCTTTGCCTTTTTGTTGTCTATTATTTCTGTGTGGTGGTATTCTATGATGTTTCTCTCTGGTTCTTCTTTTATTACAGTATATATTTCAGTCCTGGATTTGTTTTGAGTGGTTACACTTCAGTTTATGTAAAAGAACGTGTGATATTTAGAGTATTCCATGTAGTCCACGCTTACTTTCTTCATACCCATAAGCCGGTCCAGGCCTTTACTCTGCCCGTTTTTATGTTCCGGATGCCACAAGTTGTCCATGCTGATGGTGGTCGAATAGCCACCACTAGTATGACATGTAGTGCAGGTTGTGTATTAGAAAATTCCTTAGCTTCTGTATGTCTGGAAAGGTCTTTATTCCTCCTTCATATCTAAAGGGTATCTTTGCTGGATATATTATTCTTGGCTCATAATTTCTCTCATTCAATAGTTTGAATATTTGGTTCCACTCCTCCTGGCTTG
>NW_027424148.1:0-6189 GCF_036562045.2 Rhinolophus sinicus | reverse complement strand
ATGTTTAGGAGAAAAGAAAAGACAACCAGGAAAAACCATTGGCAACATATATGATGAAAAAGGGTTAATTGGTTTAAAACTATAAAATCTTTTTTAAAAAGTAAGGCAGAGACAAACATTCCACGAAACAAATGAATAGGCAATTTTACAGAGGAAAATTGTAAATGGTTATTAAATACATTAAGATGCCAATTGTACAAATAATTTAAAAATGTAACAGAGTTTTATATATCAAATTGGCAAATATTAGAATGATCAATAATATCTGATGTTAATTAGCATGTGGAAAATTGAGGACTTTTGTAAGAGTTGAACCTGCTCATATACATCAGGGGAAAATATAATTTAGTTTCTCCTTTCTTAGGTGAATTAAAATATTTATATAAAAATTTAAATCATACCTGTCACAGTCCTCAGGTGAAGCCAGGGTTCTAGGAGGTGCAAAGACCTAAACCGAAGGAAACATATTTCTAAAGTAATTTCTCAGTATTTATGCATTTTATTGTTGCTTTCAAATTCTAAGCCAGTTATGTGGAAATGCCAGTCTGGGAATGAGCTGGACTGTGGCAAACCTCTCATTGGTCAGAAATAGGAGAAAACTAAGAACGATGGAGCCAGTATTTCATAATAGAACATTTATTCAATTTACAGTACTGTCCTTTATTGTTAAACAATGCCTTTTCCATACTTTAGATATTAAACCACACTTTAATGAAATATTGTCAAAGTACATACAGTTGCTGCTGCTGCTATTTTTGATGTTCTTAGCTGGTAAAGTTAAAAGTTGGTTATTTGCTAGTCCCCCAATTTTTATCCAATTTTATTATTTCTGAAACCCAAATTTCTAGGAATCACTATCCTGACCCATTAGTATTTTTAATAGCAAAGGTGATATTTCAGCAGGTAACACTATTATGCCTCTCAAAACAAACCAGGGCACCATCTGCTCGACTCCAACCATTAGAGACAGTGAAATAGTAATGAACGATAATAAACCTGATATGATCCAATGGGAGCAGATGTCCAAGAAATCAACCACATAGAGAAATGAATATAAGTTACAGTCTATGAAAAGAGGAGGATTGTCCTCCATTTTTTTTACCTTTTTTGTTACACTATTGAACTTATTAGAAGTCTAAGTTTCTTTATATTTTCATATTTGGGATTAGTCAATAAAGAGCACATAGCCTCATGCTTAGGTGAGATGTAAATCGGAGGCGCTTCTTAAAGCCTCTAAAATTCTTGCACATAAATGATTTCCTATCTTGCTCATAAGACCATCTTGAGTAAATGCATTTGTATCAGATAAAGATCAAGTTAAGTCAGTGGTCATGTTTTTCAGGGGGTTATGATTCTAACACCAAGGACAGGCTGTAGAGGCAAACTTTGGTTACCTTGCATCATCTACACTCAACCCTTAACTTTTGAACTTCTCTAAAACATTTTAAACATAAAAATCCATTAAATAAGCCATATCCTCAGTGTCTGAAAGTGTGGGACAGTCCTCATTATGATAGAGGTGGGAAAAAGATGCATTAATCATCTCTGTGGTCTTTCCAGTGCCCAAACTCAGGAGTTTGTTACTGAGAGGAAAGGGTGAGAATGTTTTGTATTCTTGTCTCTTGGCATGAGAGGCTAGAAGTACCTGAACACAAAGCAGGGTCAAAGAGTTAAACTGTAAATGAACAGTGGTTGGTGTTGATAACATACTATCAATATATCTAATTAACTGTCCAAGCAAATCTTCAAAATGTTGTATAACTGAGTCAACTCTCATTCTATTTATCACATAATTCATTTGTGTTTAACAGGCATTTTTTTAAGAAATGTACATTAACTGCTTATGGAATACTTTTATCAGGGTGAGAAAAAACACAAAATTAATTTTTATCCAATCACATTATCCAAATGAGCTCTAGCAATTCTTCCATCAGCATCCCTTCATGAGATCTCAGACAGATGTTCAGTCACTCTGAGTGTTAAAGATTTTCATTCTGGTCGGCTCCAGTTTAAAAACCTTCTATATCAATTGACTAGCCTTGCCCTCCCTGTGTCCAGAGCTAGGGTCTAAGCTTAAAAAGCCTGGTTGTAGGGAAGAGGAATTTTTATTCCTTTTCTGCTCTATTCTACAGGGAGAAGTAGAGAGGAGAAGAAAAGGAGCAGCATGATTTGACACCAAATTTGGTCTCCTTGTGACATTTACTTGGTGGACATGACCTCTGTGTAGTGCGCTCTCCCATAGAGTCCCTGTCATGCAGAGTATATCAGGGTGCTTCAGACATCCCTGCAGGAAGCATTTTCATTCCCAAGGTCCAGATCTTGCAATCAATACTGGTTTTATGTTTCTAACATCCTCCTCAAGCCCTGTGGGATGTGTCATGGACACTTTGTGCACCCTGAACTGGGAGACCTGCCAGAAGGGCCGAGCCTGACTGGCTCCCACGTGTCTAGTAGCCCATGAAACTCCTGCATCTTTGCCACTGGAAGCAGTGACAGTAGGGGCTTCTCTCCCTGCCAGCCCAATTCTCCTCCCAACCATGTCTCTCCTAGTCTACTTGTCTCTGCTCAACATAAACACAGGGCAGGTCAGCGAGATTATTAAATAAGCAGATCTAAAGAGGGAATGAAGCTTGAATCATGTTCCCAATACATTGTTCAATGGTGTGGTTGTCTGGACAGAGACTCCAGAAGCAAAAGCCTGTAAGGTTTCCACTCATAGACAGACTCTAGAGAGAAGTAGAAAAAGGTGATCTGGAGTGGCTCATGCACATCGGGAACTGGACACTGGGCAGGCTCTCCCAAAATGAGTCACCCATGTACCGCATGACAGAGCCTACATTTGGGCGCTTGCCACAATGTAAGGCCTATGGCATTACCAGGCTGAATGAGAAAACTTTTCTCTCATTATTAATATTTCTCTCATTATTAATATTCTCCTTATTCCATTCCTGCTCTACTGTGCAAGGTGGATGGGGTTACAAGAAGAAAAGGAGAGAGGAAAAACAAAAACACCATAAAGCAGGTTTATCCCTCCCATTACAGAACCCTGAGGCCTAGGATTCAGATAGCCCTGACTAGAATAGAAAGATAAAATGCTAAACTGGATGTGATTTTAAATCACATTTAGAATTAGAATGGACTTTTATGGGATTTTAAATCTCCATAATTTCATGGACACCTTTATAATCTGCCCCCAGTGATTTAAAACATTGGGAATGGAGAGTTAGTAGAGCAAGTCTGTGTGCACTAGTACATAAAATAGTGCAGCTATTTTCTGTTTACAAATCACCAAGTGCAGACTGTTCCAAATCTTGTGACATATTCAGTGGGTCAAGAGTCTCAATTATACCCCAGGAAGCACAAATCTGATGACTAGAGTCCCATTTCTTCATGCTTTTCCTGAATAATTTGAAGAATACTTCCCACCATCCTACCATTCATTTTGAGAGATCGCCTTCATTTCTTAGACGTAACTAATTAAACAATCATTTAGTCATTTTAAATACGCCTTTATTTAAAGGAGATTCTTAAATCTCCTTTATTTAACCTTTCATGATGAAGAATGCATTATTGGTGATGAATTCCTCATCAAAATGTGACCGCTTGATTTCTGGGTCAATATTAAGCGTTGATATTTCAGAGCTCTGAAAACCATATGGCAAGATGTGGGCAATGACCAATCAGAATGGATGCTATTCTAAGAGGCAGAGGAGGACCTGGAGATCTTTCAGTTGCTGGATCATGAGGAACCATGGAGATTGGAGAGATGGAGCCAGGGTTAGGGTAACAAGGGTTTGTGTGGGTGCTAAAACAATAGCTATTTCCCAACTAGTATTGAAGCATTTCAACATTTTCCCAATTGGAATGGTTGAATTGGTGCATACCATCTGAAGATCAGCCCTGTCAAGATAACTGAGCACATAATTTTACTTACCTGATCTGCAGTCCCATTGAAATGACTTCAAAAGCATATCTGAAAAAAAATCAGATGGGATTAAATCGACTGAAAAACCAGAGTAGAGAAAAATATGACCCAAAATACACACCACAGATGGCTATCAGACAGGTAAAAACTGTTCTTGTGACTAGAACTTGAAAGAAATTCTAAGTCCCAGAAAGAGCAATCAATGAGTAAAAGGAAGAAAATATTAAAAACAATTGCCCAGAAAGTTTCTTTGGGGTAAAGAAAGATCTAAGTCTTCAAATTAAAAGTATTGACCGTGTGCAAAGAAGACAAATGAAAAAAACAACAACAAAAAAAAAAAACAAAAAATGCTGGCATCACACTTCTTAGCAGTATAGTAGGTCTCAGGAGGCAACAGAGAAATGCTTTAAAAGTTCACAGGGATCGTTTTCCCCTTTTTTTTCTTTTTTATTAGTTTCAGGTGTACACAAACAACATGATGATTAGACATTTACACCACTGACAAAGTGATAACCTCAACAACTCAGGGATTTTTTTTGAAAAACAGAATTCTATTCTAATTCTAGCTAAAATTATAATTGAAATCCTATAGAATCTCTCAAAGCTAATGGAGAAATACATATGGATATATATTTGAATATATAGAAGCAGGCAAGCCAGATCTAATGGAAGAGAGTTGGAGAGATGAGTAATCCTCAGAAAGGAAAGGTTGCATGGTGACCAGATATTGGAGAAGACGAGGGTGGACAGCTGGACACTGCTGGAGTGTGGCCAGACCCCTACATGAATTCATGAGGTTCTGGTTGTCTGACCTTGCTCAGGTTACTTAAGCTGCAGCTTGCATCTAAAAAAGGATGGCTTAGATTTGATTATTTTAAAGGTAATTTTCAGTTTGAATATTTTGTGAGTCCATCATCATGGTCTAATGAATGGGTAGTAAGAGGAAAGTGGAAAAACATAAAACTTTTTATTTGAGAATGTCTCTGTCCCTTGAATTCAACTACCACTGTCCTACAGTTAGAGAGGGAGGCTCTTTCCAGAGGACGATTCGGAACACTCATTTCCATGAATGGTCACAAACATACACCACAAATCAACACATGCGGTGTCTGCAACATTGATAATGATAACCACTTGGATGCATAAAAAATGATTCATGCTGATTCATATTTTCTTAATATGACAATGCCCATTTTATATAAACTTATTAAAATATTTCTACAATTAAAGGAAATACACACCTATTTGTTCAGTAAATATTTATTGATTATTCTTTATTTCCAAGTACAGTGGAAGGTTTCTGCTGGCACTATAAAAATGAAAAGAAAGGACATTGTCCTGAATAACACAGTTTTGGGGGAAACAAAAATGCACAGCAAATCCTTAAAAAGCAGAAAGTAATGTCACAGACACAATGAACATAGTGGTCCCTAAGAAAGGATGCATAGAAATCCATCTCCATTATTTTCTCCATTATTGTCTCCATTGTTTTAATCTTTACACATGGAAAATATATAAAGGGAAACTTTAGTTCCTGTTAAATACCTGAGCTATTAAGGGTGTATAATTTGCAAACATAATTATATTTTATCTATAATAATGAACTAATAAAATCCTTAGGATAAAGCTAGATGAAATTTCGAATCCCTCGGCAATGCTTAGATGAATTGAAGTGATTTGTGTGCAGAAAAGGCACAGAGGAACCAAATAAATAAATACTATAAAACAATAAGATCATGATTTTGCTTGATGTCAAGACCAACCCTGCCTTAGTAATTAACTGTATCAAGACACAGTTAATCTAAATGACCCTCAATTCAGCCTCAGGGAATAAAATCTCATTCAAAAAATACGATTTCAATAATGAAAAGATGTGATGAGTGGAAAACAGTACATTAAAATTTTATGTCACAGCAAATTAATTACTCCTCCAATGTCCCCATCTCCCCAAAGAACTTTGTTTATGATGAACTTTTCTTTATGATGGTTACTTTTTATTATTTTGCAGAAATATGTATAAAACATGTATTCCAAATTGTTCTCAACCAGTTGAGTATGGAGGTGGGCCACATTCTCTTTGTAAGGAGAGGAAGAAGTTAGTGGTTACTTCACTTACTCTCTGGCCCCTGGGTGTCCATATTGGTTCTATTGTTAAACAAAGTATACCACCAGGGCATGTGACTCACTTCTTAATGCCTCAGGTTCCTCATTCTAAAATAGAAGTAATAATATCCCCTTGCATAAGGTTGTTGTGAAGATGAGTG
>NW_027424147.1:0-6207 GCF_036562045.2 Rhinolophus sinicus | reverse complement strand
GGGTCATCACTTTTTTTGTTGTCCTCTTGATTTGCTGAGTAGTGTCAAGGGAGTGTTGGAACATGGAATGGAAGGATACACATTTGTATGGTGCTCTCTCAGTTCTGACAGGCAGGATGGACTCCATGGGTCTGCCAACTGAATCTCCTAATGCATGCCTATCAACTGGATGATTTCACAGGGTTGGATAGAATTCAGTAGAGGTCAGGTTCCCCAGGAATTACCTAAGAAAGAAAGTGTGACGGGCCAGCCGCCACGAGTCGATCAGTACCTGAATGGGGGAGTGGGAATGAAATAAAAGACACACACAAATGCTAATGCGGCCGGTCTTCAGTCATGCTGAAGCCCTGAGTTTATTATCTCTAACCAATATATACAATTTGAGTACGTGCAGTTAAACGAAGAAGATATGCATTATCTCAGCGAAAGTAAATCTTTCCAGCCTCAACTTTACTTTGACATAGAAGATACAAGGTCACTGAAACTCACAAAAGTAAATATTTCAAGGAGACAGAATCTACTATTTGTCTAGAAAGCCCTTAGTTTTCTGTGTCTGGGAACTGGCCGTTTCACCATATTCCTCAGCAGCCGTTAGGCGCTTTTCAGATAAGGCAGAGACAATGTTATGGGGGCAGAAACCGAGCCAGTCTGCAAGGTTCAGGGCTGCAAGAAACCATGGCTCCCCACATCTCCCCCTTTTTTATTTTATAAAAGCAAAGTCCATCCAGCCAGGATGGCGAGGTGACGGTGCCTGACTTAGGCATCCCAGGATGCCTGCCTCAACTTACCCGTCATTGGTACTCATATTTTATTAATACAAGCCCTGTCTTAGGTGTTGAAGCGGCTCCCAAGTATTTGCCCGTCGTTGACTAACCCGCCCCTCATAAATGCATGCGGGAGAAAGACTTAAGGCTTCGCCTTGAGCTCAAGCTGATGGATGTCAGCTCGTAAGTCTAACATCCTGCTGATGAAACATCTGATGAGGATAGGGAGTAGGCACAGAACCAAGCAGACACAAATGCTCAATGTAAGAAATATTATAACAGAATGGGTAATATAAGGCATAGAGGGCAAAACACTCCTAAGAACATCAACAAACTCAGAGGCAGCCTGAGCTGCATCAAATTTTAAGGGTTTAGCTTCTCTCATACTTTGAATTTTATCATGAAGCCAGCTTTTTTTTATACACACAGAAACAAGAAGGTTACATAAAGCGGCTGAGGCAGCAAGTACAGATTAGTTATGTTTTCTCAAAGTTTGACCCTGACTGTTCTTAGAACCTTTTGATATTGTCCCATTCCCAGAACAGCAGGTGTCTGTTTGTTCTTTATGTTTATCGGAGTTTCCCTTAGCGATCCTCCCAAACTCTGCTTGAAGTTACATTTTTCTTAACCCTTAATGCTCCAATTCCCTACATATCCCCCTTTTTTATTTTTTATTTTTGAGATCGTGTCTGGCTTAGGTGGTCAGTACAGACATTTTTACTTACCCGTCATTGGATATCGATCATCAAAGCGATCGACTCCTGTCTTAGGTTGTAAAAACGCTTACTGATCATTACCCGTCATTGGCTACCGATCTCCTTTGAGGAAAGCCAGAGACAGCAGTGGCTTTTCCCAGGCAGGGGGAAGGGGAGGCAAGGCTCCTTTTTGGATCTTGTAAGGCAGCTTATTGGGGGTCCCCACTCGGTTTTGCCTGGCTTAGGTTGTATCTCCCGTGAGATATCTTACCCGTCTTTGGCTGCAAACCATCTTTTGGGGACCAGACAGAGAGACATGAGGTGTAAACACAAGGATGGAACAGAGTTCCAGAAAGGCACAGTCTTACAGACTCTTCTTTCCTTAAGGAAAGACATGGGGGGACAGTCGGCTAGGCTGTTGTGTGACTACATCTCCCCCTTTTTTGTTTTTGAAGTATGAGAAACACAGAACGTGTAGTTATTTCATTTACAGCCCGTTGGAGGGCTATTTGTCCACATCTGAGGACTATGTAAAATAAACAGAACAATAAACAGAATAGCAATATCTCCAGCAAACCCTCTACCCAAAGTCTTTATCCATTTAACAGGGTCTAAAGTGGAAAGTCCTTCTGCAGCTGCAGAAAGTGAGAGCTTTTCCACACCCTAGGGGCGTGGATTGGTATCTATAGATGTCTTTTCTTCTGTGGGCTGTTGTTCATGGTATGGTTTAACACCGACCAGGAATTCACAAAGGTTTTTCTTCCGGACCTGGAGAAATACAAGCAAAGCCTCTTCCCCGTGTTATCTCGCGGGGAGAAGTAGGATCAGCTTTCCCACATAATATTTTAAACAAAGGTTGTAATTCACCGGTTGTCAACCGCAACTGAGGTCTAATCCAATTAATGTCTCCCAGTAACTTTTGGAAATCATTTAATATTTTTAAACAATCTCGCCGGATTTGTATTTTTTGAGGCACAATGGCCTGAGGCATTAAACAATATCCCAGATAAGAGTAAGGAGGCACTTGCTGAATTTTTTTTGGGGGGGCTATAACTAGCCCATAATTGTGGAGTTTTTTTTTGTAAATGAGCAAAAGCAGCAAGCAACTTTGGTTCACAAGAGTGGGCAAGAATTATGTCATCCATGTAGTGGATGATGTAAATATCTGAAAATGTCCTTTAGGTAGGTTTTATAGCAGCTGATACAAATTTTTGACATCATGTAGGGCTACTAGCCATTTTTTGAGGTAGCACTAGCCAATGATATCTCTTAAAAGGTTTTTGTAAATTAACAGAAGGAACACTGAAAGCAAATCTAGGGCAGTCATCAGGATTTAAAGGTATAGTATAAAAACAATCTTTTAAGTCTAAAACAATTTTATATGTGTTTTTTGGTATGGCTGCAGGACAGGGCAAGCCTGGCTGTAAGGCTCCCATTAATTTCATGGTTTTATTAACTTTTTGTAAATCTTGTCATAATCTCTATCTACCAGATTTTTTTTAATAACAAAAATGAGAGAATTCCAGGGAGAATTGGAGGAAGCAATGTGTCCCTTTTAAAGTTGCTCCTGTACTAGCAGCTTGTAAAATCTTTTGTAGGGGGGACTTCTGATCTATTACGCCTGGTAATTGTCTGATTGTCACAGGGGCTACAACAGGGGCCTCAGGCTATGGATCCAGCCCTGCAATCACTTGGAGGAGAACTTCATTGTAACCTAGGCTTCTATTCTGATTGAGATTCTAATAAAGGCCCAGTCTGTCGAGCCTGAACTAACTGCATTTGAACAGAGAGGGAAGTGAGTGCAGCTTGTAATCTTTGCACCTCTGCTTCCAAGGGGGATCTTTACCCCGAGGATTCCATTGATTTCTAAAAGGAATCTGGGGACTCCGAGGACAATTTCCTCCATCCACAGCAACTTTAAGTTCAATCAGCTGTCCCTGAATCTTTTTTAGCTGATCTGCAAAAGAAAGTGTAGTGCCTGCAGGTTGTCTGCCTTCTTGAGCCATAGCCACCAAAGGAGGGTATTTGTTCCTATTATGTTTGGCTGCTTCATCCTCTAAGTCTTTTTGATCCTGAGAGTCTAAATCTTCCCAGTCCTCGATCGGAGGTTCCTGATAAATAGGCTCTGTATCTTTAAAAAGTTCTTCTGTGGGTTTGGCTTCCTCCCCCTTTTCTCTCTCTGCCAGAGAAGCGGCAGATGAAAGAATTTTTTCATTGCCAGCTTGTTTTACTTTCTCTAGCTTACAGCTCTTACGCCTGAGATCTAAACAATCTCTAATCAAGGTCCACAACCCGAATGTTTCTACAAGGATCTGCTGAGGTCCGTGGGCAGCATAATAATCTTGTAACTGCTCTCCCATTTTCTCCCAAGTTTCCAGACTGACAGTGCCTTCTTCTGGAAACCATGGACAAACTTCTTTACAAATTCTAAAAACTTATCTAACTGTTCTCTGCTCACCCGACTGCCACGGGCGGCAAGCAATTTCTTAAGTCCTCTAACATACAGGTCCTTGCTGCTAGCGTGACCCATCCTTCACCCTAACTCGGCCCTTCTTTCAAACAAAGAAAACACTCTGATGCCCGTCTGGTTGCGTTCCTCGCGGAGCCAAATCTGTCTTAGCTAAGGCGCTCCGGTATAATTCCCCGGACAGGTAGACAGAAGTCCAGTCGCCGTTATGCCATATGACAGAACCGGAACCGCAGATTAGGGCCCAATCAAGCTCCGTAACACGAAGTCGTGGAGCTATCACTCACTCACACATTCATTCGACCGAGGGGTATTGTGTCTTACTCACCACGCATCCACTGATAAGCTCTCTACGAGCTGGGCCCTTGCCACGCGGTGTTCCTCACTGTTACCCCCGTATTCAGGTCCCTGTTCGGGCGCCAAGTGTGACGGGCCAGCCGCCACGAGTCGATCAGTACCTGAATGGGGGAGTGGGAATGAAATAAAAGACACACACAAATGCTAATGCGGCCGGTCTTCAGTCATGCTGAAGCCCTGAGTTTATTATCTCTAACCAATATATACAATTTGAGTACGTGCAGTTAAACGAAGAAGATATGCATTATCTCAGCGAAAGTAAATCTTTCCAGCCTCAACTTTACTTTGACATAGAAGATACAAGGTCACTGAAACTCACAAAAGTAAATATTTCAAGGAGACAGAATCTACTAATTGTCTAGAAAGCCCTTAGTTTTCTGTGTCTGGGAACTGGCCGTTTTCACCATATTCCTCAGCAGCCGTTAGGCGCTTTTCAGATAAGGCAGAGACAATGTTATGGGGGCAGAAACCGAGCCAGTCTGCAAGGTTCAGGGCTGCAAGAAACCATGGCTCCCCACAGAAAGGAAGGTCCACTTTCTTGGTGAGTGGGCTCAGTAGCTGGCTCAGTATATACTGTGGTTCTCCATATTCTACTTGTCAAAGACAGTTACTTTCTCTGGGGAAGACACTCTCTGAGACCCCGTAGCAGGTGACGTAACAAATAATTGGAATTCACAATATATTCATTGACCGCACATGAAGACCCAAAGGGAAAATGTACACACTCTCTGAGACAAAGGGTGAAAATTGAAATGTTCGCTCAATTATGAAGATCAGAGTATTAAAGTAATGGACACAACGTGTAGAAGATGAAACAGATAGGCATGCCGCAGTAAGCACTCAGTAACATGGAAGAGAATGGGAGAGGTACAGCAGATCTGCAGCAATCTGATATTTAGCGTGATTCAGACTCCAAGTCTGCAAGCCCAGGCGTGAACCCCGCAAGAGAGCACAGCCATTTATCTGGCTCTCTACCAATCCTTCCTTTCCACTCGAAGGAAATATTTGAATTCTGTTTAGGAGTTTCTGGGCATCCATTTTAAACATTATTATGCATATATCACTGGTCACATAATATTTTCATTATCAACATTCTGGACAAATAGCGGACTGTTTTCCATGGTAACTATATCATTCTCTGTATCCAGCAGAGACATGTGAGTGTTCTAGTTCTTCCACCTAGCATTGTCAAAGCACATGTGATCTTTTATCTTTGGTTAATCATACCATTCTTGATGGAGTAGCATAAAGTCTCATTGTGCTTGCTATTTTCTCTCCTTGACTGAAAAAGTGACCGATGTTCATAGCACAATGTAATAGGCTGTGTGGCTTCAATAGCAGAAGTGTATTACTCACCGTCTGGAAAGTCTAAGATGAGGGTGCCAGAATGTTACTTTCTTAGGAGGGTCTGCCAACAGGAAACTGCTTTGCGGGGTCTGATGCTGAGGGCATCAGGAGGAAGGAACACCCTGAGCAGAGCCACAGCATTCACTCTCCTCATAAACTCACATTCTGATGTATTCCCAGCACTAGAGATGTAAAACATGCACACGAACCACCCGGCTAATCATGTATCAGTATCTTCCCATGTCACATAGAGAAAAGTGTGACAGAATCATCACCTCTCCAGGAAACCACAGCCACAGAGGTAAGTTGGAACCTTTCCTGCTCAGAGGTTTATCCACCACAGTCTTTCCACTATGAGCCCTGAGTGTGACTTCACCATTCTCTGTGCTCCGTAGAGCCTCATTTCTCATACTACAGAGGCACATGGGCCCGGATATGATGATTTCCAGGAATCACCTTGCCAACTCAAAGAGTACGACAACTGCCATGCAGTTGGTGTGAGTGCTGGCTCCAAAAAGTGCCCCATCAAAGAGTGTTAGCAGATAAATGTGAGCTCTAGATAGAAGCAAATCAAATC
>NW_027424146.1:0-6217 GCF_036562045.2 Rhinolophus sinicus | reverse complement strand
TGCCTAATTTATAAATTAAACTTTATCATAGGTGTATGTATAGGAAAAGTCATAATACATATAAGGTTGGTACCATCCATGGTTTCAAGCAGCCACAGGGGTCCCATGGATAAGGGGGATGACTGTCCTCACAAGTCCCGGAGGATACACAACATGCCCAGCGACCACTCAGCAAGGGCACAGGGAGTGAGAGAGCGCGAAATAGAGAGAGAACCGGGGGTTCTGCCTTTACTGGGATGGAGGGTGGGGTGCCTAGGGTTTCATGGGTTTTTCTACTGGCAAATTTAAAATATCAGAGTGGGAATTAAAGTTTGGGAGGGAAAAGTGGGGTCACTCAAGAGGTCAGTTATCTAGGTCACCCAGGGCTTTCTAAGAGGTAGACGTCACAGGTGGTGTAGCCGGGCTCTTCATCTGGTTGTGTAGCTGACAAGATGTTTATTGCAGATGGATGCCCTAGAAATAGATGGATGCCTTGGCAATCAACAGCTTAACATCAGGCACTTGCAATCAAAAAAAGTTAGACACTTACGCTGTAGTACTGCTGGTAAATTTTTGGCTGCTTTGGTTTTAGTGCTCTCTTTTAAAAAATTAAATTAGTTTAACTCTAGAGGAGGGAGAGCATAAGCTCTTTTTTCAGTCCACCTTCTCATCCCAAATCTGTCCCTGAACTCAGTTTTGAAGGACAGGATGGTGTAAGCCAGACGAAAATAAGGTGGTGTGACCTCTAGCAGGTGGAATCTCGAATTGCAAAATCTTCAGTATGAGCCAGCATGGAAGGCTGAAGGAACAAAGGCCGAGAGGAGAGGGTGGGTGAGTAGATAAATGTCAGGGGACGATGCTTGTTATGTGTTGTCCAAGGCCAGAAAATTGTGAATGGATTTGTACAGGAGACAGTCAGGGTCAGCTCTCTGGCTTGTCCAAATTTGCCGCAGAGACCTTAACCCAGACAGGAATCAGAAGGGCCTGTGAGTGAGCTCTCACAGCCCTCGTGGTCCCAAGAGCTGCAGGAAAAACTCTACAGTTACAACAGAGCTCTGTGGTCGTAACAGCCCCCTCCTCTTCCCCGCTACAGGGTTTCCTGCTGCTTCTTGTGCAGGGTGTGCATACGGCTCGCGGGTGGCTGTGCACACACCTTGCAACACTTTCCTTTTCCCTGAATGACTCCTCTTTACGACACAATACCTAGTTGACCTTTGTTTTCGGTCAACAGACTTGCAAAGAACATTATGGGGCCCGTAAACGAGAGAGGGAGGGGATTGAAAGTCAGGAGGAAAAGGAATGTGCTGGAAAATTTGACAGGTAAAAATGGGGTGCGGAGATGACACCAGAGAGACTGCAAGATACCATATTATGAAACGAATGTGAGGCTGAGGGGCTGGTCTTTCCCTGGATGGCTTTGAAGAGTTCTGGGAGGGACAGTGACACCAACAAGTTGCCACTCGGCCCTCTGTGCCCGGTCAGCCCTGGCCTCAGGAGAACTTACAAGCAGGACTTTTGTGTTCAAAGAAAAGAGAGACCAGCAAGCCTGAGCACGCACCATGTGACAGGACTTCTGTTGGTTGATTTCTGTGTTAATTTCTTTAATGCTCACAACCACCTTGAGGTAGGCTGCATGATATCTGATGGACAGAATGGGCAACTGAGGAACAGAGAACTAAAGTGAATTGCCTGATAACTATGCCTTAGGACGTGCTAAAGCCTGCAGTGGAGCCCAAGTCTTTCTAGTCCTGCCACCTGTCTGTTAATGTTGCCACTAGGGCACCTCATGCGACAATAATTCATCCCTGATTTCTTTCCCTGAGAGGGGCTGTGATCCCTCCGGCCAAGACTGAGCTCTGGGTGGGTCCTCATTTTCTCGTATTGATCTCTGAGTACTCGCAGGTGCTGGTGGCCTCCTGGTCCTGAGGGTCCCGCAACTTTATCCCATGAAAGCTGAGGTTCGCATAGTGGAGCTCCTCCTGTTGCTCCCCTGAGGAAGGGGCATCCCCGGCAGGTAGCACTTGCTCTGGGGGGCTGTCTGGCTGGGGCTTTTGCTTTGAACCCTGAGTGAAGGGGAGAGAAGAGAGTCAGGGAAGAACTAAGGCGGGCACGGTCCCAAGGGCAGGTTGGGCCAATGGGACAGTTTTTCATTTATCTTATTCTACACCCATTTCTTATGAACTCAACTATTTGCTCGTTCATTTTAATTTTTGTAACACTATGATTGATTAGACCATATCGGGGGCTTACTAATACATTTAATCATCACAAAAACCCAGTATAAAGGATACTCTTATTATCCCCATTTGCAGATAAGGAAACTGAGGTGGGACAGGTGAGGTAACATGCCCAGAAGGGGTAGAAAGTAACAGTTTAGAGGAAATGGTTCTGGCAGCCTGTATCTGGCAAAGAGGTGAGGTGGGCTCAGTGGTCAGCAGGGGTAGGGCAGGGGGCTGACCATTGGCTCCGAGAGAGGAAGGGGAAGAACCCAAAGAAAGTCAGCCCGCAGCTGCCTGCCCAGCTGACCACAGAGGCGTGGGCTTGGGGGAAGGCTAAGGAGCTGTCTGCACTCCTTGAATGGATGTTCACACTGCATGAAAAGACACCCACATCACTCACCAAGGCGACTGTACCCATGACAGCATCTTCATCATCCACGCCCTTTAGTCTCCTGGACGCTTGTTTCCTGCGGGCTTTCACTCTAAGGGGAGAGATGACAACACTGCAGCCAGAGTGGCCCAGGCACAGGCGGACACGCTGCCCTCACTCCCTGGTAACACAACTGGGGCATCCAGGCCCTGAAACCAGACTCAGACCCTCCTGACATGCAAGTGAGTACTCTGTCCCCCTGGATGACCAGGCTTTTGGCCAAGATTGAATTTCTGTCACTAAAGACCCCGCTTACACACAGAAACTCGTACACGAGTGATCACAGCAGTGTTATTCGTGATGGTCAAAATGCGGCAACAACCCGAATGTCCAAAACACATGAATGGACAAATACAATGTGCCCCATCCATTAAATGGAATATTATTTAGACATAAAAGTGAATAAAGTACTGACACATGCATGAACCTTGAGAATATCATGCTACATGAAAGAAGTCAGTCACGAAGGGTCACATATTATGATTCCATTTGTATGAGATGTCTAGGATGGGAAAGTGTAGAGAAATAGAAAATAGATTAGTGGTTGCCTAGGGCTGGGGGGACGGTGGGGACAGGATCACAATTAAGGGGCGTGGGATTTCTCTTTGTTTCTTTTTCATTTTGGCCTACTGAAAAAGTTCTAAAATAGATTGTGGTGTTGGGTGCACAACCTGCGTGAATGAACTAAAAGCCGTTGAACGGTACACGTTAACCATATGGGAATTGTATCTCAATAAAGCTGTTACCCCCACCCACCTCCCAAAGTAGGCCCCTCTGGATGCACTCAGCTCTGCTTTTCTGGGATTCAGTGACACCTGTCATCGCCGCCTACTGCACACTTCCCTGTTCCTCCCCAGGACAAAGGCTTACATGCAAAAGAAGATGAGACATGAGCATAAGGACAGCAGGGCCATGGCACCAGCGCCTCCAAGAGCCCCAGGAACCACTCCTGCCAGGGACACTGACTTCCCTGCAGAGGAAAGGGCATGAGATGACCCAGTCCCAGCACCAAGTCCCCTGGTTTTCCACCTCCTTACAGAACCGGCTGTTCAGACACGAGCTGGAGGGCCCTGTCCTAGCAATCACCTGCTGTCCAGGCCCCAGCCCCTCACACCCAGCTTCATCTCCAATCCACTCCTTTCTCCCTCAGCCTCAGTCCCCAGCAGATCCCCTGACCTGGCAGCAGCAAGACAGTGACACTCTGGGTCCCATGGACATTCTCAGCCTCGCAGCTGAGTCTGAGGCTGGAGCTGAGCCCCTCGCTGAGGCTCAGGGAGCTGTTGGCCCAGGGCCCCTCTGAGCTGAAGGTGACCTTGAAGGAGGTGTTGCTGAAGTTTCGCTCCAGCAGCTGCTCCCTCAGCCGCCAGCGCAGGGAGGGGGCCTGCTGGGCTCGGGAGGAGCAGCTGCAGTGTAGTCTCTTGTCCCCCCAGGAGCAGGAGACCTGTGGGGGGTCTGTGGGGAGGGAGGAGAAGGGTCAGCGGTGCCTCTCCCCTCCCCAGCGCCCAGGTGTCCTGCCCCCAGGGGTCCCCCATCCCCCCACTCACAGTGCACAGAGAGGTTCAGAGAGACATTTGGGGAGCCCAGCGGGTGCCGGGCTTGGCAGGTGAACTCTCCTTCTTCTGCAATCCCCACTCGAGGCAGATCCAGGATCCCGGTGCTGGAGATGGGGGTGGTGTTCAGGGGTGGGGACCCCGGAACCAGCTCAGGTCTGCAGGGGGTTGCTGTCAGCAGCACAGAGCAGCCAGAGCCTGGCCCTCCAGTATGGGAAGGCGAAGTGGTTTGCAGAATCTCAAGGCTTTGGGGAGAGAAGTGCAAAGAGAGGGTGACAGAGAGAGAGAGAGAGAGACAGACAGAGAGACAGAGAGACAGACAGAGAGAGAGAGAGAGAGAGAGGTGGAACGAGCAGGTGCAGGGATGTGAGGAGGGAGGGCCGTGACTCTTATCCTTGCCCTTCCCATATCTGACCCCATTCAAACTCTGATTGCCCCTCTGGTCCACGGTGGCCCCAGGGACACGTCCCAGCCCCAGCGAGACGAAGCTTTTTCCTACCTGTGACATTTCTGAAGATGCGTATGGTGAGGTTCTGTGGGGCATCTGGGATGGAAACATATGCCCCACTCAGAGGTGAGGAGCAGGATGGAAGCTGACCCCATACCCAAGGGGTGGTGGGACCCAGGAAGGTGGAATTGGCCTGGCCAACTCCTCACCTAGACTCAGATGCATGAGAGTCTTCTCAGGTCAGCCTAGCCTCCCCCTCGCCCTCCCCTACACACACACACACACACACACACACACACACACACACACACACAGCACTGCTACTACCCAAAGGGACCCAGCCACCCCTCCAAACTCACAGGACACATTGAGCAGGATGGTTCTCTCCATAGTCACACTATATCCTTGCTGTTTCACCTGACAGGTGAGGTTGGTGCCGTGGTTCCGTGGCCTCAGGGTGAGGGTTAGCACTGAGGAGGGAAGGGTCCGGGGGCTCAGCGAGTCAAGAGCGGCCCCCACCCAGGAGAAGGTCAGAGGTCTTCCCCCTTCGCAGGACCCTGGCAGGTTGCAGGTCAGGCGTGTGGGGCGGCCGGACGCCAGATGCTTCGGAACGTGGATGTCGGGTACCTCTGTGAGGGCTGAGGAGGAGAGAGGCGGTGCCTGGGCCCCAGGGTGTGGGGACCCAGAGTGTGACCCTGAGAGGGACCCATGCCTCGGGGTCTGAGCTCACCCCAGGTCCCGTGTCTCTTCCCACAGCAACACCCCCTAGGCCCTGACAGGGAGTGTTCCAGTGTCCTGTTCCTGTCCTAAGACGGGGGTCCCATGTCCCAGGTCCTCTTCTGGGCCCCGCCATACCTGTCACCTGCAAATGCAGCTTCTTCTCTGTGTAACTATATTTCACATAATATCCTCTCTCCACTCGGAAGAAGTAGGTTCCTGTGTCGCTCCTCCTGGCATTGCTGATACTCAGGGAACAGCTATTGGTCCTGGGGTCCTCAAGGAGGCGGAATCGGTCGGAGGTCTCAGTCCTCACTGGTTTATCTGGGTTGTTTGAGGCCACAAGATAACTGTGTTGTATGTTGCCCCCAATCCGGTACCAGTAGATGTGGAGCACGTCAGAGGAATACCACGGATTCCAGGGGTAGGAGAAGGAGCAGGGCACGTGGACGCACAGACCCTCCTGCACTGTCACCGATTCCTTCAGTCTGAGCTCGTACCCTTGTTTCTCCTGCAGGGACCCTGGGGGGACACAGAGCTTCAGCTGCAGCTGCAGCCCCTCCCCAACCTGCACTGGCTTCCAGGACCCTGGGCCACTCACCTCCCCACAGCAGGGGCAGCAGCAGCAGAGGCACCATGTCTGCATCTGACAGGGCAGAGCCGGGGCCCACGTCCTCTGCAGGGAAGGAAATGCTGATAGTGTGGGGTGCGGCCTAGGACGCCCCAGCAGGAAGCCGGGGCTCAGAGAGCTGTGGCCACACCTGGAAGGGGAACTTGGGCTCCACAGGTCTGTGGGGTGAGCTGGGGGCTGAGAAATCACCCTGTCCTACCCCCTGCCCCCACCCGACCCTGCAGGTGGATACACCGAGGTCCC
>NW_027424145.1:0-6222 GCF_036562045.2 Rhinolophus sinicus | reverse complement strand
AGGGTTACCCAATATGTACATTTACAACAGTCACAACAGGGGGCAAGCACCCCATTCACCCCAGATTCCAAGGCATCCCGAGTGGCCAGACCATGGGGTTCCCAACCCTCCTTCTCCTCCTCTCTGGGGCCCTGTGACTGACTGAGCCCAGGGCTGGTGAGCATGGAGACTGAGAAGACTGATGACGGAGATGGAGGACAAAGGAGGGCCAGCCTGGTGGGTGCTGGGCAAAGAGAGTGAGCCATCCCACCTCCCCCCTGAGCCCCTGGTCACCTGCCCTTCCCCACACCTTTCCACACCTTTCTGTCCTCCTACCCTGGCTCTCCTTCTCTTTCCCCTACTTACCTTGTCCCGTTATAAAGGATAAACTCATAGTTCTCCTCCTGTGTTGGGAAAACCCAGTGCTTCCCTGTCATTCTTTCCTGTGTGTCTCATTTACTTCTACAGACACTTTGCTTCTGACTCTTCTGGTCACCAAATGTAGGGAGGTTTCCCTACAATAAGCAATTCTCTGTTTCACCAACTGGATGGCCCACAATTTAACTCAGTTCTAACACTGTCTACCTGGTGTCAGATCCCAGGGATTAAGAGTTCGTCCCACAGATGCCACCCCTTCAGATGCCAGTCCAAAGCCCACGTTATCACTTCTGTCAAACCAGCTATACATCAGAGCTTCTAATGGTCCTTTCCTCAGGTTTAATGAATTTGCTAGAGCAGCTCACAGAACTCAGGGAAACGTTTACGTATATTTACCTGTTTATTACAGGTGATGATAAAGGATACAGATGAACAGCCAGGAGAAGAAATACAGAGGGCGAGGTCTGGGAGGGTCCTGAGCACAGGAGCACCTGTCCATGGAGTTCACGCCCCCCGGAGTGGATGGGTTCACCCAGCTGGAAGCTCCCAGAACCCTGTACTATTGGGATTTTATGGAGGCCTCCTCACGTAGGGGTGATCAATTATAACTCCATTTCAGCCCCTCTCCCCTCTCTGGAGAAGTAGGGGACAGAGGGGGCTGATGAAAACTCCAAGTTTCTTTATGGTGATCAGGTCCCATCCAGGGGCCCACGCAGAGCCCCCTCAATGGAACAAAAGATGCTTCTCAGGGCTCTTATCAGTTAGGAATTTACAAAGGTTTATGAGTCTTGTGTCAGGGACGAGATCAAAGACAAATATTAGAACAAGAGGTGCTCCTAGTGTTCCTAACACTTAGGAAATTACAGGGGTTTCAGGAGCTCTGTGCCAGAAACCAGGGACCTCTAGAGGCCAACATATATTTTCTATTATCTCAGACCCACCCACAAAAATAAATTGCCCTCCCTTGGAGAAGAGCTCACTCTGTGATGTAGGGAGAGCAAGAAGGATTACCTAGGCCTGAGGCAGCCGGATGACCTTGGTGGTTCACTCAGACTGTCCCAGGATCCAGTCTCCAAGGCAGAACGGGCCCACGACTGCCCTGTGGGTAACGAGGAGGCTGGGGACACAGCTACACGGCCATGTTTGGGCTTGAGCACATGCAGCCCAGGGAGGCGGGTCTAAGCAGAGCCCCGCCCTCAGGGGTGCCTGTCTCCCAGGTCGACTCCCAGGCTTTCATTTTCCTCTTCCCGACCTCCTTCAGCTTGTTCTGCCTGGGGACTGATGATACAGACACATTTTTGTTAGAATTAGATCTTAGGGTTCTGGAAAAGTCCATCAAAGTTAGTAGAGGTTTGTGTTTACAGCAGTGGGTGGGGATTCAGAGTTCTCCGCACACAGTGAGATGTGGGGAGAAGCCGGTTCAGTAGCTCCTAACCTTCCTTCTGCTACTGTGGGGATCCCCGATCCTGATGGAGACCCCCTCCCCTCCGTTCACCTCATTCCGTTCCCCTCCATCCACCCCAACCCTGTCCTGGCTTCTCCATCTCTCCTCCTCTCACCTTTCCCCTTCTCACAAACCAATAACGGCCCCTGGGGAAGCAGCTCCTGGGCACAGGTGCAGGAGGCAGGGAGCTGGGAGCAGCTGAGCCCAGCTCAGGACAGAGCCAGGAGGGGGCGGCAGTGTGACAGCCCTTCCTGCTTACCCTGAGGGACCATTTCAGCACAGGTTCTCACTCCCTGATGTGTTTAGACACCGCCTTGATCTGCCAAAGTCAGGAAGTCCAGCTTCATCCCTACCACCTTGGGGGACACACGTGGGTGGGTCCTTTGCTTCAACAGCGACAGAGCTAGTCAAAGTGTGATGCTGTGGGCTACATGGCTGGAGAAGACAGGACCCAACTACTGGGAGCAAAAGGATTTCATGAAAACCACAGCAGAACATTCCCGTGGCACTGGAGATACAGCAGAGCTGGAACCATCAAGGCAAGGCCTGTGAGTGACGTCAGGCTCCATACAAGGACCAGCGGGGGTCTCCCACTTGTGAGGAGGGGCGGGTCTTCACCTCTTTGTGTGGGGACACAGTGACCCCTCACAGCCTGGACAAATGTGTGGCATTTTGCTTCGGGTTTCATTTTCTTTTTTTGTGTGTGTGGTTCTTAAATTGTAAATTTATATGATACTCTTTTTTTTTTTTAATTTATTGGGGTGACAATTGTTAGTAAAATTACATAGATTTCAGGTGTACAATTCTGTATTACATCATCTATAAATCCCATTGGGTGTTTACCACCCAGAGTCAGTTCTCCTTCTATTATCATGTATTGGGCCCCATTTACCCTCATCTCCCACCCCACACCCCCCTTACCCTCTGGTAACCACTAAACTATTGTCTGTGTCTATGAGTTTTTGTTTCTCATTTGTTTGCCTTGTTCTTTTGTTGTTTTTGGTTTATATACCACATATCAGTGAAATCATATGGTTCTCTGCTTTTTCTATCTGACTTATTTCTCTTAGCATCATACTCTCAAGATCCATCCATGTTGTCACAAATGTTCCTGTATCATCTTTTCTTACTGCCGAATAGTATTCTATTGTGTGTACATATACCACAACTTCTTTATCCATTCATCTATCGAAGGACATTTTGGTTGTTTCCATGTCTTGGCCACCGTAAACAAAGCTGCAATGAACATTGGAGCACACGTGTCTTTATCTCTAAATGTTTTCAGATTTTTTGGGTAGATACCCAGGAGAGGGATTGCTGGGTCATATGGTAATTCTATTAGTAACTTTCTGAGGAACCTCCACACTGCCTTCCATAATGGCTGCACCAGTCTGCATTCCCACCAACAGTGTATGAGGGTCCCTTTTTCTCCACAGCCTCTCCAACACTTGTTACTATTGGTCTTGTTGATGATAGCCATTCTGACTGGGGTGAGGTGATATGTCATTGTGGTTTTGATTTGCATTTCCCTGATGATTAGTGATGTTGAGTATTTTTTTCCTATGTCTATTTGCCATTTGTATGTCCTCTTTGGAGAAATGTCTCTTCAAGTCCTCTGCCCATTTTTCAATTGGGTTGTTTGTTTTTTTGTTGTTGAGTTGCATGAGTTCCTTATATATATTTTGGATATTAGCCCCTTATCGGAGGCACCGTTTGCAAAAACCTTCTCCCATTCAGTTGTTGGCCTCTTTATTTTGTCGATGGTTTCTTTTGCTGTGCAGAAGCTTCTAAGTTTGATATAGTCCCATTCATTTATTTTAGCTTTTACTTCCATTGCCTTTGGAGTCAAATTCATAAAATGTTCTTTGAACCCAAGGTCCATAAGTTTAGTACCTATGTTTTCTTCTATGCAGTTTATTGTGTCAGGTCTTATGCTTAAGTTTTTGATGCATTTTGAATTAATTTTGGTACATGGTGACAGATAGCAGTCCAGTTTCATTCTTTTGCATGTGGCTATCCAATTCTCCAAACACCATTTATTGAAGAGGCTGTCTTTCTCCATTGTATGTTTTTGCTTCTTTGTCAAAATTATCTGTCCATATTTATGTGGTTTTATTTCTGGGTTCTCAATTCTATTCCATTGGTCTATGTGTCTGTTTTCTGCCAATACCATGCTGTTTTGATTATTGTAGCCCTGTAGTACAAGCTAAAGTCAGGGTGTGATACCTCCAGCATTATTGTTCTTTTTCCTTAAGATTGCTTTGGCTATTCGGGGTCTTTTGTGGTTCCAAACAAGTCTGATGATTTTTTGTTCTATTTCTTTGAAAAATGCCATTGGGATTTTGATGGGGTTTGCATTAAATCTGTATATTGCTTTGGGTAATATGGCCATTTTAACTATGTTGATTCTTCCAATCCATGAGCATGGATTGTCTTTCCATTTATTTGTGTCTTCTTCAATTTCTTTTAAAATGTCTTATAGTTTTCAGCATATAGGTCCTTCACATCCTTGGTTAAGTTTATTCCTAGGTATTTTATTCTTTCTCCTGCAATGCAAAGGAATTGTTTTCAGTATTTCTTTTCCTGAGATTTCATTGTTAGTATACAGGAATGCAAAGGACTTTTGTGCGTTGATTTTGTAGCCGGCAACTTTACTGTATTCGTTGATTGTTTCTAATAGCTTTTTGGTGGAGTCTTTAGGGTTTTCTATATATAGCATCATGTCATCTGCAAAGAATGACAATTTAAATTCTTCATTCCCAATTTGGATGCCTTTTATTTCTTTCTCTTGCCTGATTGCTCTGGCGAGGACTTCCAACACTGTGTTGAAAAGCAGAGGTGACAGGGACAGCCCTGTCGTGTTCCTGAACGTAGAGCAAAGGGCTTCAGTTTCTTACCATTAATTATGAGATTAGCTGAGGGTTTGTCATATATGGCCTTTATTATGTTAAGGTATTTTCCTTCTATACCTATTTTATTAAGTGTTTTAATCATAAATGGATGTTGTATCTTGTCAAATGCTTTTTCTGCATCAATTGATATAATCATATGATTTTTGTCCTTTATTTTGTTTATGTGATGTATCACATTGATGGATTTGCGGATGTTGAACCATCCTTGTGCCCCAGGGATGAACCCCACTTGGTCGTGATGAATAATCTTTTTAATGCATTGTTGTATTCGATTTGCTAGAATTTTGTTTAGGATTTTTGCATCTGTATTCATCAGAGATATTGGTCTGTAGTTTTCTTTTTTTGTGTTGTCCTTACCAGGTTTTGGTATCAGGGTAATGTTGGCCTCATAAAATGAGTTAGGGAGTACTGTCTCTTCTTCAATTTTTTGGAAGAGTTTGAGCAGGATTGGTATTAGATCCTCTTGAAGGTTTGGTAGAATTCACTAGTGAAGCCATCTGGTCCCGGACTTTTGCTTTTGGGAAGGTTTTGGATGACTGATTCAATTTTGTTACTGGTGATCGGTCTGTTTAGATTTTCCAGTTCTTCATGGTTCAGCCTAGGAAGGCTATATGTTTCTAAGAACTTGTCCATTTCTTCTAGGTTATTGAATTTGGTGGCATATAGTCCTTCATAGTATTCTTGGATGATTCTTTGTATTTCTGTGGCATCCTTGGTAAGTTCCTCTCTTTCATTTCTGATTTTGTTTATTTGTGTCTTTTCTTTTTTATCTTAGTTAATCTAGCCAAGGGTTGTCAATTTTATTAATCTTTTCAAAGAACCACCTCTTTGTTGCATTAATTTTTTGCATTGTCTTTTTATTCTCTATTTCATTTAGTTCTGCTCTGGTTTTTATTATTTTCTTCCTTCTGCTGACTTTGGGCTTCATTTGTACTTCTTTTTCTGGTTCTTTATGGTGTAACATGAGGTTGTTTATTGGGGATTTTTTCTTGTTTCTTGAGATAGGCCTGGAATGATATAAATTTTCCTCTTAAAACTGCTTTCACTGCATCCCAAAAATTTTGGTAGGATGTATTTTCATTGTCATTTGTTTCTATGTATCTTTTGATCTCTCCTCTTACTTCTTCGACCCAGTCGTTCTTTAAAAGTATGTTGTTTAATCTCATGTAATTTGTGTTTTTCCTGCTTTGTTTTTGCAGTTGATATCCAATTTCAAAGCCTTGTGATCAGAGAATATGCTTGGTATGATTTCAATCTTCTTAGATTTGCTAAGGCTAGTCTTATGTCCCAATATACGGTCTATCCTTGAGAATGTTCTGTGTACACTGGAAAAGAATGTATAGTCTGATGTTTTAGGATGAAGTGCTCTATAAATATCAATTATGTCCATTTCATCTAATGTGTCATTTAGGGCTATTTATTTATTTTCTGTTTGGATGATCTATCCATAGCTGTCAATGATGTATTTAAGTCCCCTAGTATAATTGTGTTTTGGTCAATTTCTCCTTT
>NW_027424144.1:0-6224 GCF_036562045.2 Rhinolophus sinicus | reverse complement strand
AGGGCACGGCCAGACGGGCATCAGAGTGTTTTTCTTTGTTTGAAAGAAGGGCCGAGTCAGGGAATAAGATGGGTCACGCAATCAGCAAGGACCTGTATGGTAGAGGACTTAAGAAATTGCTTGCAGCCCGTGGCAGTCGGGTGAGCAGAGAACAGTTAGATAAGTTTTTAGAATTTGTGAAAGAAGTTTGTCCGTGGTTTCCAAAAGAAGGCACTGTCAGTCTGGGAACTTGGGAAAAAGTGGGAGAACAGTTCAGGGACTGCTTAGATCTCAGGAGTAAGGGTTGCAAGTTAAAGAAAGTGAAACAAGTTGAAAACGAGGAAATTCTCCCATGTGCCGCTCCTCCTCCTGCGGACAGAGAGGAGGGGGAGGCAGCAAAACGTATGGAAGGACTTTTTTTTTTTTTAATTAAATTTATTGGGGTGACAATTGTTAGTAAAATTACATAGATTTCAGGTGTACAATTCTGTATTACATCATCTATAAATCCCATTGTGTGTTCATCACCCAGAGTCACTTCTTCCATCACCATATATTCGATCCCCCTTACCCTCACCTCCACCCCACCCCCCTTACCCTCTGGCAACCACTAAACTATTGTCCCTGTCTATGAGTTTCTGTTTCTCATTTGTTTGTCTTGTTCTTTTGTTGTTTTTGGTTTATATACCACATATCAGTGAAATCACATGGTTCTCTGCTTTATCTGTCTGACTTGTTTCGCTCAGCATTACTCTCTCAAGATACATCCATGTTGTCACAAATGTTCCTATATCATCTTTTCTCACTGCCGAATAGTATTCCATTGTGTATATGTACCACAACTTCTTTATCCATTCATCTATTGAAGAACATTTTTGTTGTTTCCATGTCTTGGCCACCGTAAACAAAGCTGCAATGAACATTGGCGCACACATGTCTTTATCTCTAAATGTTTTCAGATTTTTTGGGTAGATACCCAGGAGAGGGATTGCTGGGTCATACGGCAATTCTATTCGTAATTCTTTGAGGAACCTCCACACTGCCTTCCATAACGGCTGCACGAGTCTGCATTCCCACCAACAGTGTATGAGGGTTCCTTTTTCTCCACAGCCTCTCCAACATTTGTTTCTATTTGTCTTGTTGATGATAGCCATTCTGACTGGGGTGAGGTGATATCTCATTGTGGTTTTGATTTGCATTTCTCTGATGATTAGTGATGTTGAGCATTTTTTCATATGTTTATTTGCCATTTGTATGTCCTCTTTGGAGAAATGTCTCTTCAAGTCCTCTGCCCATTTTTCAATTGGGTTGTTTGTTTTTTTGTTGTTGAGTTGCATGAGTTCCTTGTATATTCTGGATACTAGCCCCTTATCGGAGGCACTGTTTGCAAAAATCTTCTCCCATTCAGTTGGTGGCCTCTTTATTTTGTCAATGGTTTCTTTTGCTGTGCAGAAGCTTTTAAGTTTCATATAGTCCCATTCGTTTATTTTAGCTTTTACTTCCATTGCCTTTGGAGTCAAGTTCATAAAATGCTCTTTGAACCCAAGGTCCATAAGTTTAGTACCTATGTTTTCTTCTATGCAGTTTATTGTGTCAGGTCTTATGCTTAAGTCTTTGATCCATTTTGAATTAACTTTGGTACATGGTGACAAATAGCAGTCCAGTTTCATTCTTTTGCACGTGGCTATCCAATTCTCCCAGCACCATTTATTGAAGAGGCTGTCTTTGCTCCATTGTATGGTTTTAGCTTCTTTGTCAAAAATTATCTGTCCATATTTATGTGGTTTTATTTCTGGGTTCTCAATTCTATTCCATTGGTCTATGTGTCTGTTTTTCTGCCAATACCATGCTGTTTTGATTATTGTGGCCCTGTAGTACAAGCCAAAGTCAGGAAGTGTGATACCTCCATTATAGTTCTTTTTTCTTAAGATTGCTTTGGCTATTCGGGGTCTTTTGTGGTTCCAAACAAATCTGATGATTTTTTGTTCTATTTCTTTAAAATATACCATTGGGATTTTGATGGGGATTGCATTGAATCTGTGTATTGCTTTGGGTAATATGGCCATTTTAACTATGTTGATTCTTCCAATCCATGAGCACGGAATGTCTTTCCATTTCTTTGTGTCTTCTTCAATTTCTTTCAAAAATGTCTTATAGTTTTCAGCATATAATTCTTTCACATCCTTGGTTAAGTTTATTCCTAGGTATTTTATTCTTTTTGCTGCAATTGCAAAAGGAATTGTTTTTTGTATTTCTTTTTCTGAGATTTCATTGTTAGTATATAGGAAGGCAATGGACTTTTGTGCGTTGATTTTGTAGCCAGCAACTTTACTGTATTCGTTGATTGTTTCTAATAGCTTTTTGGTGGAGTCTTTAGGGTTTTCTATATATAGCATCATGTCATCTGCAAAAGTGATAATTTAACTTCTTCATTCCCAATTTGGATGCCTTTTATTTCTTTCTCTTGCCTGATTGCTCTGGCAAGGACTTCCAACACTATGTTGAAAAGCAGAGGTGATAGGGGACATCCCTGTCGTGTTCCTGGACGTAGAGCAAAGGGCTTCAGCTTTTCTCCATTAATTATGAGATTAGCAGAGGGCTTGTCATATATGGCCTTTATTATGTTAAGGTATTTTCCTTCTATACCCATTTTATTAAGTGTTTTAATCATAAATGGATGTTGTATCTTGTCAAATGCTTTTTCTGCATCAATTGATATAATTATATGATTTTTGTCCTTTATTTTGTTTATGTGATGTATCACATTGATGGATTTGCGTATGTTGAACCATCCTTGTGCCCCGGGGATGAACCCCACTTGGTCGTGATGAATAATCTTTTTAATGCATTGTTGTATTCGATTTGCTAGAATTTTATTTAGGATTTTTGCATCGGTATTCATTAGAGATATTGGTCTGTAGTTTTCTTTTTTTGTGCTGTCCTTACCAGGTTTTGGTATCAGGGTAATGTTGGCCTCATAAAATGAGTTAGGGAGTACTGTCTCTTCTTCAATTTTTGGAGGAGTTTGTGCAGAATTGGTATTAGATCCTCTTTGAAGGTTTGGTAGAATTCACTAGTGAAGCCATCTGGTCCCGGACTTTTGCTTTTGGGAAGGTTTTGGATGACTGATTCAATTTGGTTACTGGTGATCGGTCTGTTTAGATTTTCCAGTTCTTCATGGTTCAGCCTTGGAAGGCTATATGTTTCTAAGAACTTGTCCATTTCTTCTAGGTTGTTGAATTTGGTGGCATATAGTCCTTCATAGTATTCTTGGATGATCCTTTGTATTTCTGTGGTGTCCGTGATAACTTCCCTTTTACGTTTCTGATTTTGTTAATCAGTGTCTTCTCTCTTTTATCTTAGTAAGTCTAGCCAAGGGTTTGTCAATTTTGTTAATCTTTTCAAAGAACCAGCTCTTTGTCACATTAATTTTTCTATTGTCTTTTTGTTCTCTATTTCATTTAGTTCTGCTCTAATTTTATTATTTCCTTTCTTCTGCTGACCTTGGGTTTTACTTGTTCTTCTTTTCTAGTTCTTTAAGGTGTAACATGAGGTTATTTATTTGGGAGTTTTCTTGTTTCTTGAGATAGGCCTGTAATGAGATAAATTTCCCTCTTAAAACTGCTTCGCTGCATCCCAAAAATTTTGGTAGGATGTATTTTCATTGTCATTTGTTTCTATGTATCTTTTGATCTCTCCTCTAATTTCTTCTTTGACCCAGTCCTTCTTTAAAAGTATGTTGTTTAATCTCCATGTATTTGTGTTTTTCCGCTTTCTTTTTACAGTTGATATCAATTTCAAAGCCTTGTGATCAGAGAATATGCATGGTATGATTTCAATCTTCTTAAATTTGTTGAGACTGATTTTATGTCCCAATATATGGTCTATCCTTGAGAATGTTCCATGTACACTAGAAAAGAATGTATAGTCTGATGTTTTAGGATGAAGTGCTCTATAAATGTCAATTATGTCCATTTCATCTAATGTGTCATTTAGGGCTACTATTTCGTTATTTATTTTCTGTTTGGATGATCTATCCATAGCTGTCAATGATGTATTTAAGTCCCCTAGTATAATTGTGTTTTGGTCAATTTCTCCCTTTAGTTCTGTTAGTAGTTGCTTGGTGTATTTCGGTGCTCCCTGATTGGGGGCATAAATATTGATGACTGTTATGTCTTCTTGTTGTACAGTCCCCTTCACCATTATGAAATGTCCATCTTTATCTCTTGTTATATTTTTCACCTTGAAGTCTGTTTCATCTGATATCATTATGGCTACACCTGATTTTCTCTGGGTACCGTTTGCTTGGAGTGTCAATTTCCACCCTTTCACTTTGAGTCTATGCTTGTCCTTGTAGCTGAGATGTGTCTCTTGGAGACAGCATATGGTTGGGTTTAGTTTTTTGATCCAATCTGCTACTCTGTGCCTTTTTATTGGTGAGTTCAGTCCATTTACATTTAGGGTGATTATTGATATGTGAGGATTTCCTGTCATTCTATCTTTAGTTTTCTGGTAAGGCTGTGTCTCCATTGTTTCTTTGCCTTTTTGTTGTTGTCTATTATTTCTGTGTGGTGGTATTCTATGATGTTTCCCTCTGTTTCTTCTTTTATTTCAGTATATATTTCAATTCTGGATTTATTTTGAGTGGTTACCCTTAAGTTTATGTAAAAGAAAGTTTGATATTTAGAGTATTCCATTTTCTTCAGCACGCTTACTTTCTCCATTCCCATATTCTGGTTCAGGCCTTTACTCTCCCCCTTTTTGAGTTTTGTTTGCCACAAATTGTCCCTGTTGATGGTGGTCGAATAGCCTCCTTTAGTATTTCTTGTAGTGCAGGTCGTGTATTAGAAAATTCCCTCAGCTTCTGTATGTCTGGAAAGGTCTTTATTCCTCCTTCATATCTAAAGGATATCTTTGCTGGATATATTATTCTTGGCTCATGATTTCTCTCTTTCAATAGTTTGAATATTTGGTTCCACTCCCTCCTGGCTTGTAGAGTTTCTGCTGAAAAATCTGATGATAATCTAATGGGCTTTCCTTTGTATGTTACCGTCTTCTTTTCCCTGGCTGCCTTGAGGATTCTTTCTTTGTCGTTGATTTTAGACAGCTTCAATACAATGTGCCTTGGAGAAGGCCTGTGGGGTTGAGGTAAATAGGTGTTCTACTTGCTTCTTGGATTCGAGGGTCCAGTTCTGTCCACAAATTTGGGAAGTTCTCATCGACAATTTGTTTGAATATATTCTCTGTTCCCTCTCTCTTTCTTCTCCTTCTGGTATGCCCATTATTCTTATATTGCTCTTTCTGATGGAGTCAGAAAGTTCTTGTAAGTTCTTTCATTTCTTTTAAGTCTCAAGTCTCTTTCTTCTTCTATCTGTGTCATTTCAGGTTTCTATCTTCGATGTCACTGATTCTTTCCTCCATCTGGTCAACTCTACTACCTAAGCTGGTTATTTCATTCTTAATTTCTTCTATTGAGTTCTTAATCTCCAGAAATTCTATTTGGTTCTTTTTAAGATTTCAATCTCTTTCGTAAAATGCTCATGCTGTTCTTTGATTGAGTTTCTGAGTTCATTTAACTGCCTATCTGTGTTTTCTTGTATCTCGTTGAGTTTTTCAGAACTGCAATCTTGAATTCTCTGTCATTTAAGTCACATATTTCTGTATCTTTAAGTGCCTTCTCTGGAGATTTTTCACTTTCTTTCTGAGCTATCTTGTTGCCTTGGTTATTCATGGCGATTACTGGTTTACTATTTCTCTTCCTGGACATCTACAGGAGTGACTTCTGCAACAGGTTGATAGGAAGCGGTCTTTCTTTTGTTTGCCAGTACTTGTTGGTAGAATGTTTTATTATTTCTCCAACTGCAACTTATTTTCTTCTCCCACACTGTAGTGCTATTTTCTCTGCACTATTCCAGCTTCTCACACACTGGGGGGCTTCCCTGGGAGACGGGCTTCTCCTCTGTTAATAGTTTGTCTAGGTCACCGGGCGCAGTGTCCCGGGGGGTATGCGGAGAGCTTTTGATGTTCCAAAGCTCTTCCAGCTCCTGGTTCAGAGCCCATATGTAGCAGCAGTCCTGTTTACTCCTGCAGGGATGCGCGCAGGTAGGTGGTGTCAGGGGCGGGGTGAGTTATGAGAGGTGGCGCAGAGCAATGGCGGCGACCACCACCACAGCCGTCCTGCTTCCACAGGGCTCTCCCCTTTGCCGGAACTATTTGGTCTGTGAATATCTCTCTGCGGTACACAG
>NW_027424143.1:0-6226 GCF_036562045.2 Rhinolophus sinicus | reverse complement strand
AAATAAGAAAGGTCTGAAGGATCAGAAGAGACCGAGCAGGGGGCAGCACAGATGGCCCCCGGGTCTCTATAATTATGTCTTAGTTAAGGTCCGCTTTCTGACTGGCCTAGTTAGGCTAACACAATTGCGGAGGTGGGTCGTGCAATCTGACTGGCGGTGGCGCCGTCCTTGT
This sequence comes from Rhinolophus sinicus, assembly GCF_036562045.2. NCBI lineage: Eukaryota > Metazoa > Chordata > Mammalia > Chiroptera > Rhinolophidae > Rhinolophus > Rhinolophus sinicus. The sequence goes on along the minus strand of NW_027424143.1, from coordinate 6,054 downwards.
GCGCCTGGAGCTCTTCCTGACTGCGGTAGAAAGCTTCCTCACACATGCATGCCGGGAGCTCCACCTGCATGGCCCTCTGCAGTCTCTGCCTGCAGGCTCTCTGGGCTGTAGTTTTAAATGGTTCTTCATTTAATCCATCAGAACGACTCAGAAGGAAGCAATTGGCTGTAAGTGGGTCATTCCCTGAAGCCCGGTAGTAGCCTCCTTAGGATGAAGAAAGTGGGTCTTTGTAAAGAGCACACATCTAATCAAAGGCTGGGAGGAGGGGAGAAAGGCTAAGGCGTCAGGAGCTGGCGTGCATTCTCATCCTCATTGTGTGCGGTGTATCAGGCGGGGTCTCTGCTCCCGCTCCCTGCACAAGAACACAGGTGTCGCGCGGGGCAGCCTGCGGGGTCTCTGCTCCCGCTCCCCACATAAGAACTCAGGACATGGTGAGGCCAAAAAGGAACACCCACGGAGCCATAGATAGGGGAGTCATACCACTACAGTCTCACTGGCGGCTGGGTTCACACGACGTGCGACCTGCTGTCCGTTTTGCTGCCAACCGACCGACTCTCCTCCACTCTCCTCAATTCTACTCCATAGCCGAGGCAGTTATATTAGTGGCCAATGGCCCAATGGTTACAGCTGACAGCCAAGCAGCGACAGCTGACGGCCTTCCACTACCCGAGCCAGCACCCCTCCATATGAGGCCGAGAGCCTGGAAACTGCTCTCTGGGGCTCTGTCCCCACACTCATTTTAGAGATGAGGAACCAAAGCTGACAAATTACCACCATTTGGCCAAGATCACAGAACTGGTTAGTGGAGGAGCTTAAACCCCAACCCTAGTGTGTCTGGTTCCACAGAGACATGGTGGGCACTCTGCAAGCTATCCAGCGATTGATGGGAACAGGGTACACAAGCCCCCAGGAACTGAGCAAAGCTCTCAATTGCATTGACAAATCTTAATCCCTGTGGGGCACTGGGGCCCGGTTCCAAGTGGCTCCCTCATAACAAAAGCCATCTTCTATTTCAACTCAGGCGTGATAGGCTCCCACTTGTCTAGGAGACTTCCTGGGGATGAAATGGAGCGGACACCAAAGCTGGAATGTGCATTCTGAGACCTACTAGCTTTGGGATGGCAGGCACGCCAGTCAGCCTCTTTGAGCCTCGGTTTCGTCCAGTTTGTAAGGATTAAAGACGACATATGGAAGTGTGTGCTGAAATAATGCCTGGCCAGGGTTGTTCTGGTGAGTGATGGTGTGGACACAGAGTATTGTAACCTCCTCTCCCCACACCGCTTTGAGAAGAAAAATAACTCAGAAATAGAAATTTTCCTTTAGGAGATGAATTAACTGTAGTTAAACTAGGAAGCAATCACTTGGACCTTGGTTTATTCAGTGCAAAAAAGTTGTCTCTGCTCTGAAATACTGGCAGGACCTTCTGGGTGACAAAGACGACTAGAACGAAACTCCAAGGTCTCCATTCAGATTGCGTTTTCCTACACTCGGATTTTTCTTCTGGGTGTTCACTCTCCCTAAGCTTCCTGACACTCAGCCTAGGAATGCAAGAGAGCTCAGCATCATATAGAGTCTGTCTTTGTCTCTTTTAAAAATATAGATCAGTACCCTATGTTCTGTGTAGATGTCAAGTTTTATGAAACACATTTTACCTTATGGCACAACGTCATAAAACATGGCAAGACTACTGAGAGTTTGAACAGTAAATCACTTAGCACGTGAACAGAAAGATTTGTTCTTGTGTCGCAGTGTTTTAATTTCCCTTTCCTCTTGTCTCTCTTGCTCAGGGTTCTGTGCTCTCCAGCACTGCAAGTCCTCTGCCTTTGAGGGAACAACTTCCTCTGCTGATTCTCCCTGTTCTGGTGATTTGGAACCAGCCTCTGTGGAAAAAAGTGCTTCAGACAATTTCAGAACTTAAAACACAATCGTAGCAATTGTCATTGTAATTATTGTTATGGGCTGTTCTCAGACAGCCATCGTCATCCACCTGCTTAGGTGCCAAATGTACCTCTTTGCCGGTCTCCCTCCCTTGGCCTTTTATCACCTGGTTTTTATTAATTCATCCAGTAATGACTTATGGGGCCCCTGCTTGGTGCTGGGCATGGCTCTGGGTGCTGTGGGTCCAACGGTGAATGCGACAGACATCTGTCTCCGTGCTCACGTCAACATGCATCCTAGTGGGGCAGCGGATAATAAGCAGACAAACAAAGATGTGCATATCATTCTGGATGGTGGGCAGTGTTCTGGGAAAAATAAGGCATGGTAGTGGACTAGAGAGCGGTGGGGGGAGACACCACGTCAGACCACGTGGTCAAGGAAGACCTCGGCGAGAGGCAAATGATCAGAGACGCATGTGTTGAGAAGGAGCCGGTTATGCGATCAGGGGAACATGTTCCCGGAGACAGGCAGACAGTGTGAAGATCCCAAGAGCAGGATTAGCCTGGGGTGTTTGAGAAAGTCTGGTAAGTAGATGGCCGTCAGCTGTGGCTAATTGACCATCAGCTGTAACCAGTGAGCCAATCAGCCACTGATATAACTGCAGCGCCGCGTTGGTTGGTCAGTCAGTCGGTTGGTTGGCAGGCGGAGAAGTGGACAGCAGGTTGCGGATCGTGTGGCTCCAGCCTCCTGTGAGACTACAGTGGTATGACTCCCCTACCTGTGGCTCCGTGGGTGTTCCTTTTTGGCCTAGCCACATCCTGCGTTTTTATGTGGGGAGCGGGACCAGAGACCCTGCAGGCCGCCCCGCACGACAAATGACGGAGCAAGCAGGGTCTCCCACATGATAGTCCTACCTCTGCCTCATCCAAGGTTACAAGAAAGGGGCTACAAGTCAAGGAATGGGGGCAGCCCTCAGAAATTGGAGAAGGCAAAAAAAGGATTCTTCCCTGAAGCTTCCAGACGAATGCAGCCCCACCAGCACCGCGACTTTAGCCCAGGAAGACCAATTTCAGACTTCTGACCTCTAGAACTATAAAAGAATATATTTGTGTTGTGTTAAACCACTGAGTTTGTGGTAGTTTGTTGCAGCAGCAACAGGCAACTAATACAATTAGTATCAGTCCAAAGACGGGTACCACGTGCTGAGATGTGGCCGAGGTTGCTCCATTGGGTCCAAGAGCAAAGATCCAATGAGTGCCTACAGCTCCTCTGCTCATGGCTCATGTTGGTGTAGCTGGATAATGGGGAGCCCTGACTAATGAAAAACAGAACAAGGAAGATCTGAGATGAGGCAAAGAGATAGTTATAATCCCATTTTACAGATTAGGAAACTAAGGCCCTTAATGTTGAATAGTTAATGGCAAAGATGCATCTAGAACCACAATTCTGAACTTCTGGTCCAGTGATCATCTCTGTCACTGCCCCTCACGCCCTCCATCAATCAACCCAACATCTGAGACCTGAAGGATGAGCCAGTACCAGCCTAGAGAGACGAGAAGGAGAGGCAGGTACTTTATATGTAATGACTCAGTGATCCTGCGAGGTAAGTACTATCATTACTCCCATTTTACAGATGAGGAAACGGAAGCACAGAGAGGTTATTAACCTGCCCAAAGTCATCCAGCCAATATAGTAGACTGTATCAATGACCTCAACTAATGGCCTCCCTGCATCCACTCTCTACCTGTAACTCTGCAGTCTTCCTCCAATCCCCTTTTGGGCTTTGGCCCTGTGACCTGCCTTGGCCAATGTGATGTGATGTAAGTAGAGTCTTGAAGGCAAGTACACAGCTCCATTTGCCCTCTTACATGATTGGGCTTACTCCCTCTTGGACCCCCATTATCACCACTGAAACATGCTCCAGCTAACCTGTTGGATGGATGTGGGAAGCACATGGAAGAAGAACTAATTCATCCCATCTAGACCATTCTAGATCCCCTAACTCCCAGTCAACCTGCCAGCTGACCCTGGACACATGAGCAAGCCCAGTCAAGGTTATCTAAGCCTGGCCTGGAATGGAATAACCACAGATGTGAAGACTTGTAAGCAGCAATAATTGCTTGTTGCTTTAGGCCACTATGTTTTGGCGTGTCTTGTTACACAGCAATAGCTAACTGATACAACCAGGAAGTAGCAAAGTGATGTGTTTGGGAAACAGCTTGGAAGGAACTTTTAATACATGTTGGAAAGAAGTCTCAATAGAACCAACAGTTGAAAAGTAGGGTGGGTATGAGGCCTGGTACTGTGGGGATTGTTTTGCTATCATGAGAAAAACCCACTTGAGGACACAGGAGGAGGGAGAAGCAGAGGACTGGTGGAGACCCCATTTTCCCACCCGCTCCCTTCTATGCTTGCACATGGCACAGATACTTGATACTCAGAGCTGTGACAGCCATCTTACAGACATGAAAGAAAGGAAAAGTGTATCACAGAGATGTCAGCTCAGTGCCCTGACCTAATGAACCAATGCCAGAAGCTTCTATTCAGTAATAAAAATAAGTCCTGTGTCAGACATATTGGCCAGGTTCCCTAGTTACCTGAGGCTGAAAGTACTCCTGCCCGATGTATGGTAGCTGATTGGTCCCTGCAACTCCCCAGTTTCTGCAAGGCCAGGCCAGACACCTAGAGGCCCACATTCAGTCTCCATGCCACAAGTCTACACCTATTTGGTGCATTTCCGAATTTGGTGAAAAGCTTGTTTGGTGCTCTGCCCAAATGTGGGACAGATATTCTGATTCAATTTTTTCTCAGCTGGTTTTTTTTATGAAAAGTTTTTGGCCTGCTCTGTCTTTTAAAATACCCTGTGTCACCTCCCCCAGAATAGCACAAGCTAATAAGGGCCTGATACAGCTCTAGATTGCTACTCACCTAAGATTCCTATAAAGTCCAAAAAGAATGTGGCGGGAAATAAACCACAAAGTACAAAACCGTCCCCTGCCTCAGCACCACACACACGCAGAACATCCCATGTCTGAGTTCAGAGGCATAGCAAGAAAGTGAATGGACAGGCAGCACAAAGAGCACTGAAGCAGGAGCCGGGCTGCACGATGTCACGTGGCCTTGTGACCTTGGACGTGGCAAGCCCCTCTCTGGCCTTCTTTCCTCCTCTGTAGGGGGGCTTCTCACTAAGCTCCTCCCCACTCTGCTCTTCGGAGTCTAGTGAGGGTCTTTCTCCGCAAGTGCAGTCTCCCGGCAGCTACAAATGTGTCAAGGGAGTATGATAGGACAGGGGCCCTTTGTTTGGGGAGACAGACAACCTGAGTTTTAATTCCAACTCTGGTACCTCGATGCTAAGTTAATGTTGGACAGCTCCTCAACCAATCTGATCTCCAATCTGTCATTTCTAAAAGGGGAAGGACAATACTACTTTATTTTAATAATTAGAGACGATGCACATGAGATAGGAGCACATAGCAGATGCTCCATGATGGTCAATATTGTTCTACGTTGTTACTGTCATTGTTGTTGTCTTCCTAGTATTGTTATTATGTGGCTATAATGGAAGTCAGATGGACATGTGCCTGGAGGAGGGGCAGGTGGAGCCCACCAGCTCACAAGAATAAAGTAACTAGAATGGAAACAGAAAATGAGATGCCCCATATGCTGTAATTCATTCTTGGCTGGAAACTATACAGACCTCGGTTGAGGGCATCATTGGGAACTTGGAAAGGCAGGAAATGGTTGGTACAGGTGGCTGAGATGACCTCCCTGCACTGGCCTTTGCACCTTATTAGATAGCAAAGGAAAGCTAGCACATTTGTGAGCCTAAGATTTAAATTAATATACACGTATTCTGTATCTTGGCATCATAGAGTTGAGTCTCCCAGTCTACTTGCTAAAAGGGACAAAGATCTTTCCAGTAATGTTGTGGGGTTTGTTGTAATGGTCCCTCGGACTACTGACTTATAACCCGAGAGTAGAATGTTTCCAGTAGAAACCACATTTGCTACAAAGTTTGCATCAAAAACAAAACAAAACAAAACATGTTTGTTCACTTTCAGCGGAAAAAGCAGGTGGTTGATTCCACCCAACATTCTTGGTAGTAATTTAATTAACTCACCACCATGGCCCAGGTTCGGCTTCAATCAACTCAACCTGTAGGAAAGGAACACGGCG
>NW_027424142.1:0-6243 GCF_036562045.2 Rhinolophus sinicus | reverse complement strand
GTCATGAGCTGGCAGGTGCATAGGTACATTTATAGCAGAGATCGCAATCCTTTTAAGGATGTTGGGAGATGCCTAAACTCAGCATCACTTTCACCCCAAGGCTCCTGAAGATTGGAATCTCGACATTTTCACAGTTTGCAGAAACTAGTGCTTGCAAAATCAAGATGCTGCCTGTGAGGTCACTGGACCTTGGCCTAACTCTAATTTGAATAATTACATTTCATTCCACCCTGAGTCAGTAGAGGCCCCTGATTAATAATCAGCATTTGTTACATGCCAGTGAAGTGTTTGCTGCTATAAATAGAGTTAACAATCTAATTAACTATGGGAATTGGCAAGATGAACACTCCATTCAGGAAGAAAGACAGATGACAATATTTTTAAGATCTGTGAGCAGTGAGCTGTGCCTCACCCTAATCCATTAGTAATTATTGCTGACGGTCACTCTGTTAACCCTCATTTTATAAGACCCCTTCTAAAAGATGCCACCTTTACTTCCTGGGGCAAGGATTTCAGCAAGAAATATTCTCTGACGATAAAACAGAACCTTGAGGTGCCAAGGATAAACGTGGCTGGAGAAGAACATGTCACTGATTCCACCACTTCTACCCACTCATAGTCCACAGCCCTTGGACTCGCGTCCTCAGTGACCAAGCCCTTACCTACCTATGGTGGCCACGAGGAACAATTCTGCCACTGCCTTTTTCACATCAGTGCTTGGCTCTTGTGGAATTTCTTTGATGCTTTCTTCTACCCTGTTGTAATGAAATAAAATCCAGTACAGGACAAGGCTCCTGGGCAAAGAGTGTGTTCTATTAAGTGATTTGTAATCTGAAGCTCACAAACTGATTTCCATCCTGGAGTATCTGAATTTGCTCTACTCTTGAATTAAAATGAACATTTTGCCAGCAGTAGGATTTCCTTTTTTCTCTCTCATATTTTATTTGCGATAATGTGTCTCCTTCCCTTGTCTTGATTCCCAACAGAGGATTCTCACGCCCTAGAATACCAGGCCAGCTAACCTGTGACCTCACCATTGAGCCAATCTCTGGCATTTACAGAGGGTCTTAAAGACAGGATCTTCGTAGTTCAAGATTATCTAAATGCATATAGCATCTCAGTGGCTGTGAGTTCTGGGCCTGTGGTCCATCTCCACATTTGACCTTAAACTGTATACAAGTATTTCACTCCTTTCTTATCAAATCTCTCTTCTGAGTCATACATATCTGCTGCATTTCCCTCTGCCTTCATTGCTACGTCGAACACCACTGTTGGTGACCTAATGACAAAAATCTCATTCCCATAGCTTTATTGAAACATCTGCCACCACTGAACACTTTTTACATCTATCTTTACATTCCAATTCTTTCTCCTCTTGGTTCAACTAACATGCTTTTAGTTTCCTTTAACCTTGGTGATAGGGTTGCCAGATTTAGCAAGTAAAACTATGGGACACCCAGTTAACTTTGATTTGAGATAAATATGCATGGGATATATTTATATTAAAATGTTATTATCAGAAATTCAAATTTCACTGTGCATTTTATATTTTATCTGGCAGCTCAACTTGGTGATAGTTCTCTGCCACTTTCCATCCAGACTTTAGTCTTTGTTCCCATTACTTCCTCTATTTTCACTTGCCCCGCTCTGAATGTATCTATTCTACCAGGCTCAACCATCATATCCCTTCTACATCACCTCTCTCCTTTCTCTGAATTCCTTAAATATATCCAGCAATTTAATATGCCTCCCTGTCACATATATCTCTTCTATTGTCTTAAATTATTACTTGAATCTTTGATGTGTTTATTATTTATAAACATGCTTGACTTTAAATTCCTAGAGGTCACAATTCTTCTTTGCATCCCAAGGCCTACAACATGGCTCCAATGGGTGGGCTGTCAACAAATGTATAAAATTCCTAGCCCTTGGTTTCTACTCATCAAAATAATTCCTTTCATTTTTATATAGTGCTGCCTGGAAATCGTAGCACTACATGCCTTGGTCCATTGACTCTCTAACTCTGTTAGATGTTGTACCTCTTCATTATTCCCCTCCTCACTCTTAGCTGATAGCCTGGCTTCCTACCTTGCGAGAAAAGAGAAGCCTTCGGAGAAAACTTCCACATGCTCTCACTTATGTAAAAAACAACCTACCACTGTCCGCACCCAAATATTCTCCCTTTCCTCCTATGACGGTGAGTCTGCTCTGTGCTCCTTTCCAAAGCTAACCTCTCCCTTGCTCAGTGGATCTCATTTCCATTGACTCAGATCATCACCTCAGCAATTCTCTCTTCTCTCCCCTATACACTGTTCCCCTTCCTACAGGATTGTTCCATTTGCATGTGCTAGTATTTCCCCTTTCAATAAGCAAAATAACAAACAAACCTCCCTCTCCTGTGACATCAGATTACTCTATAGCTACCACACTATGTTTCTGCTTCTTTTATAGCAAAAGGCTTCTAAGGGGTCTGTATTTTCTGTCTCCACTTCCTCTCCTACCATTTTTTTCCTGAATCCATTGCAATCAGGATTTGGTCCCACTTGCACCAAAACAGCTTTTGTCAAGGTCACCTATTATTACTTCCAAATCGTCATGTTAAATGGAAACAACTTAGACTCACATAACTCAACCAGTCAGCAATGTATGAACTGAGTTTATTGCTTTAGCAATTGTCTTTCTCTCTCCTGTGTAATAAGTTTTAAAACAGTCTTGGTCGGCATCTTCCCTTAGCTTCAATATCACCACTCCCTTTTGGTTTTTACCTCCTACCTCACTGGCTATTCTTTTTGAATCTCATCTGCCTATTAGTTCTCATTTTCCTGAACCTTAATAGGAAGAACGCCCCAGGGCTCAAACTGTGAACCTATTCTTTATCTATGCTCACTCCCTAGGTGAGCTCATGCAACCTCATAGTCTTAAAAACTTTTTGTATGCTAACAATTCCCAAGATTTTTGTCTCTAACCTAGACCTTTTCCCTGTACTCCAGACTCATATGTCCATTTGTGTACGCAACATCTCTGCTTGGAAGTCTACAATGAACCTCATATTAAAATGTCCAAAACTAAACCAGTTTCTGAAATCTTACCCTAAACCTACTTCTCCCACAGAATTCACCATCTTAATAACTCTTAAACCCATTCTTCCAGTCACTCATATTAAAAACCTTGAAGTCATCCTTAACACATCATTTTCTCCCACACCCCACATCCAATCAATCATAAAATCCTGTTATTTCTACCTGCAAAATGTATTCCGCATCTGACCGTTCTCCCCCTCGTACCAGCCATTATTGTAGTGACCTTGGTTAACCTACTTCCACTCTTGCTCTCCAACCATCTAGTCTCAATGCAGCAACCATAATGATCCTTTCAAAACATCTTTTTAAACATATCCTTTTAAACATTATTACATCTGACATTATCAGAAAGGATAATTAGATCCTCTTGTAAGGGAGCCAACACTCCAATGCAATGGCTCCCTATTTCAGAGTAAAAGCCAAAACCTCCGGTCATTGGTCTACCAGACCACGTGATCCAGCCTCCCATAACTTTCTGACCTCCAATCCACTGCTCTCCCAAGACTTCCTTTTGAAGATCCCAAGCAAACTACTTGGGATGGCTTTTATTTGCTATTTTCTTGGCCTGAAATCATCTTCCTAGATACCCATTACTTCCTTCACAGCTCTGCTCAAAGGTTATACCTCATCAGAGAGGACACTGATGATTTTATATAAAATAACTTCCTTTCTCCCCTCTCCCCTTCCCATAATCCCCATTCCCACCACGCTGCTTAACTTGTTCCATAGCAATTTTATGTCAAGATAGAAGTTTATTTGTTTACTGCTTTTTCTCACTAGAATGTGAGCTCTACCTGACTAGGAACTTGGTCTGCTTTGTCACTGTTGTGTGTTTACACCTAGACCCATGCCTAAAACTTGGTAAATAGCCAACAAACATTTTTATGTATATAAACGAATGAATGGAACTATATACAGTATACTTTAAAACATACACCTCTCAGCAGAAGTATTCTAAAAGATTCATATGTTTGTCAGAAAACAGAGGTTCATTCATTCCTTTATTCATTCAGCAAATGCATATTGACCTTTTACTATGAACCAAGTGTTTCCCTAACACTACAGTTGGAGCATATAACATGGAGAACAAACAAGTTCTGTCCCTAGTATTTAGCTGTGTTGCCTTTGGCAAGTAAAGAGCTCCCCTGAATTTTGCGTTTATCAGTAACATTAGATCAAGAAAATGATCCACCTTGCCCTACCTTGTTGGGTGATTAGAAACAACAAATAAGATAAAGTTTTTACCTGGATGTGCTTTGTGAACATTCTAGAGCTATGTAAATGTAAATCATTACTGATTCTCATAACAACTTTATGAAGCAGACAGGGCAGTATTTTAACAATAGTCTCATTTTTTAAATTAAAAAATAATTGAAGGTGAAGTAATTTCCCCCAAATCAGAGCTAGTTAGTAGCAGAGCTAGAGATATCTTAGGTCTTCAAGCCTGTGTTCTAACTCTATTTTCATGGTACTCATCATTGCAGATAGTTAAATTAATGTTGTATGGGCAATGGAACTATGCTTTTTGTTTATTCTTTGCTTTTTATTTATTTTTCTTTTTTGTCTTTGTTTTTTCGATGTCTTATTTTGGAATTATGTTTATGAAGGCTTTCCGTAGTCTTTGACAAAAGATCTAGAGAAGTTGCTGTATTAGTTTTCTAGGGCTGCCATAACTGTTACAAACTCAGTGGCTTAAAACAACACAAATGTATTCTCTCACAGTTCTGGAGGCTAGAAGTCTGAAATCAAGGTGTCAACTGGGCTGTGCTCCCTCTGAAGGCTCTAGGGAAAATCTATTGCTTCTTGCTAGTTCCTGGTGTTCGCCTGCAATCCTTGGCTTTCCTCACCTTGTAGAAGCAGAACTCCAGTCAATCTCTTCCTCCATTGTCACATGGCTTCCTTCCTATGTGTCTGTGTGTTTGTGTCCAAGTTTCTCTTCTCATAAAGATACCAGTCATCAGGATTAGGGCCCATCTGAATCCAGTATGACCTCATCATAACTTGATTACATCTGCAAAGACCCTATTTCCAAATAAGGTCACTTACACAAGTACCAGGGATTAAGATTTGAACATCTTTTGGAAGGACATAATTCAACCCACAACAGTACTTAAAGGGCTCATCTTTCAAAGAGCATGTCGGGGAGGAAGTTAACATAGGTAGAGGGTACACATGGCCAAAGACAGTCCAACTGTGCATGGATCAGACACATGCCATAGTTTCCCTTGCAACTGATAAACAAAAGCAAAGAGAATCAATGCAAAGGAATGAAATTGTCATCCTGGTGGGAAAGGGTTTGGCAAAGTGCCCTGGTTTCTCTCAGAAGCAAATTGATTGATAAAGTAATCTGCCTTAATCAGCACTATATAATCCTGCAAAAGGACGTGCAATGGCAGCAATGATGCAAGCAGGGCAGAGCTTAGGGAAAAACGTTGCCCTACATTGTTACGCAGTGCTACAGCGCAGCTGGCACACCTTTCAGCTCGCTCTCCCTCTAGCACCTCGCCCAGCAACTAACCCAATTTAGTCAGACCTTCCAATGTTAAGGAAGGTTCTATATTTAGACAATGTTCCCTGCCTGAGGATGAACTTTACTGGCTGCAGTGTTACACCGTCACATAGCTCTGTTCTGGCCCTTAGTGTTTGTTGGGGGAAACAGCAGTCTTCTCTGACATGTGAACGTAAGGTATTTTTAGAGCGAGAGAGACCCCAGCTCACCTAATTCAACTCTTTCTTTTCATAGCATCCAATTGCAGACTTTGAAGCCACTACCTTGGTTTGAATGGGAGTTCTAACAATTCCTAGTTGTGTGTCTTTGAACCAGTTCCTCAACCTTTCCATGTCTCATGTTTTCTCATCTGTAAAATGCAGGCAATACATAGTAGTAGTATTTATCTGACAGGGTTATTGGAAGAAGTAGATCCCTGTAAAACACATAAAGCAATGACTGGCATATAGTAAACACAAAAGAAATTTTAACCATGATGATTGTCATTGTTTCAGATGAGCACACTAAGGCTCAGAGACAGGATGTGAGCTGCCCAGATTAACCAGCAATCAAGTACACAGTCAGACCTGGAATTGGCCTGTTGGGGCAATACCTTCTCACTTGGTCCACAGCTAGCAAATTTAAAGTAGCTGCTTTGAGATGAATAAGAAAGTT
>NW_027424141.1:0-6268 GCF_036562045.2 Rhinolophus sinicus | reverse complement strand
TCCCTCTCCCCGACGTTGCCGCCGCCGCAGCCCCCAACGCCCAAGCCCAGGGCTGCCGGCCGGCGCAGTCCTCCACCAGGCGTTCTCCAATCCCAGGACGTGCTAGTCCTCTGCACCTCGGCCCATGCGCAGGGGACGCCCATCCCTGCGCCTGCCCCTGGGCCCCGAGACACAGGATCTGCGTGTCCTCCGTGCAAACGGGACGCCCACCCTCCCCGCCCCACTGGAGGCCTCTGTCTCCGCTGGCAGGCACCTCGCCCCACACCCCCGCGCGCCCCCTCCCCTCTCCCACAAGAGCCAGGAGCCCACCCTTCCCGCCGGCGGCAGTGGCCCCAACACAAAGGGCACAAAGAGCCGGGACCAACCAGGGGACGGAGGGAGCAGCACCCCAACACACAGCACTCCCGTGACTCCAGGAGAGACCACCACATGGGGAAGAGCAGGCACGCAGGCACACAACCCTCACAACCAGGGTGCCCGGGGGCTGCCACTGTCCTCCCGTGGGCGTGTCCCTGGGCGGGGCTCGGAGCCCACTGGCCCTCCGGAGACCCTGGCGGCCCGCCCCGGGGACTTCAAGGTTGACTGCCAAAGCCCGGGCACTGCCTCCTTAGCGGAGCCCAGGCCGGGCACGAACCACTCCGGTGGAGAAGCTGCCACTTCAACACAGCCTCAGTGCGTCTGTCCCAGTCCGTGTGCCCGCCTGTTCGTCCCTCCCCCTCCCCCACCCCATGTCTGTCTGCCTCTGTGACATGCCTGTTGGGCTCTGGCTCTCGCTCAGGAGCTGCCTCCCTGCGAGCCAGCCCCCTCTTTCTCTGTCTCTGTCCATGTCTCTCTGTATGTCTAGATACATACATGTACATATACGTGCATATTTCCATCTCTTTCCCTCCTACTCCTCCTCCCGTTCTGTCTGTCGGTCCCTGTCCTGCGGGGACTCTAGTCCCTCTGCCCGCACAAGAACGCAGGATGTGGCGAGGCCAAGAAGGAATGCCAACGGAGCCATGGATAGGGGGCTCATAGCACCATTTCTCACGGGTGGCTGGCTCGGAGACACAGCAATCCGGAGCCGCACGATCCCCAACCTGCCGGCCGCATCTCTGCCAACCAACCGACCCACCAACCGACTGACCCACCAAGCTGGCCAACTGCAGTCCGCGCCCCTCTGCAATTTGCAGTCCACCATCCGCGCTTCCTAGCTTGGCCACTGCAGCTCAATGGCCAACTGGCAACAGCTGATGGCCAAGCGGTCACAGCTGATGACCATGCTCCACCCGAGGCAGCACCCCTCCACGCGAGGACCAGAGCCTGGCAACTGCTCTCTGGGAGTCTGTCCCCACAGTCCCCGTCTGTCTCTCTCTGCCTCTCTCCTGCTCCATCTCTGGCCTTCTCTCATCCGCTCTCTCACCTCCCTGGGTCAGGAGAGGTGATGTGTAGCCAGTGAAGGGACCAGAGATCGGGCGGGACGCCAGTCGCTGACGAGGGGCGAGGGCCCAGACGGAAGGCTTGTGACGAAGGGTGGCGGCAGACTGGAGCTGCTGCACCCTGGTGGCGCGGGTGGCTCTCACTGGCTTTGGGCCAGGGGTGGGGCCGGCCAGGGCCAGGGCCAGGGTTGCACGTGCCTAGGGCCGGAGGGGACTGAGAGGATGCTGCGAACCCCTCGGTGGCCCTGAGTGGTGGGGACAGCACAGCAGCAAGGGGGTGTGCGGTTGTGAGGCTGGGGGTGGGGATGAGAGGGGTTGGGGTAGGGAGGTGGGGTAAAGCGGCCTGGGAGTCCCAGGATGCCAGGGCGCCCAGATATCTGTCACAGTCAGGGAAGTGACAGAGGCACATGGGGCCACGGGGGGCGCGAAGGGCCATGCTGCGGGCAAGGAGTAGCCCGTCGCCCACGCCAGCGGCATCGGGAGGAGGCGGGGAGCTGGCAGGAGGCCCGCCGGCAGACATGCTCGCCACCCGAGCGGCCCAGAAGCACAGCGCGCGCTTAGAAGGCAGGCCGGGAGCAGGCTCTTGGGGCGCCGGGAGCCGGCTCGAGCGTCTACCGCCATACCACCCTGAAAGCGCCAGATCTCGGCTGATCTTGGAAACTAAGCAGGGTCAGGCCTGGTTACTACTTGGATGGGAGACCGCCTGGGAATACCTGTAGGCTTTTGCTCACCTCTCCTTTTGCCTCACCGCCCCGAAGTGGCTCCCTCTGAACCCTTGCCACCCCTTGCCCCTCTGCAGCTGCCCAGCCAGCATAAGGTCCCCCTGGCCAGTGGCGGGTCAGCCGCCCGGCACTACAAGCTCGCAGCCCAGGGTGCACACCAGGCCCATCGGCCAGGGCTCCCCCCCCACAACCTCTTCTTAGTCCTCATAGGTCCCGCAGGCCATCAGCCCGATCCCTACACCGAGCCGTGGTCGCTAACATAACCCTAACCCTAACCCTAATCCTACCCCTAATCCTAACCCTAAAGCTCACCCTAACCCTAAACCTAACCCTAACCCTAAACTAAACCTAATATTAATCCTAAACTTAAAACTAACCCTAACCCAACCCAAACCCTAAACCTAACCTAACCTAATCATAACCCTAATCCTAACCATAACCCCAAAAACCCAACCCTAACCCAAATCAACCCTAACCAAAACCTAACCTAACATTAAATCTAACTAAACCTAACAACGCTAACCATAACGAAAACATAACCTAAACATAACTTAAAACGAACCCTAACCTAAACCTAACACTAAGCCTAACACTAAACCTAACCCTAAACCTAAATCTAACCCTAACCCTTTACTAACACTAACCCTAACCCTAACCTAACCCTAACCCTAACTCTAACCTAACCCTAACCCTAAACCTAACGCTAACCTTAATCCTAAACCTAAACTAAACTTAACCTTAAACCCTAACCCTAACTCTAACCGTAAATCTAAACTAACCCAAAACCAAACCCTAACCCTAATCCTAACCCTAAACTAACCCTAACCCAAACATTAACAGTAACCCTAACATTTAGCGTAATGCTAATATAACCCTACCCTAATCATAACCCTAACTTAACCCTAACCCTGACCTAAACATAACCCTAACCTAACCTTAACCCTAACCGTAATGTAACGATACCCTTAATAACTAACTCTAACCCTAACCATAAACTATCACTAACCCTAACATTAAAAATAAAGCTAACATTTACCCTAATGCTAACATAACCCTAACCCTAAACCTAAACCTAAATTAACCCCAACCCTAACCTAACCCTAATTCTAACCTTAACCCTAACCATAACCCTACCCTAAATCAATCCTAAATCTAACCCTAACACTAACACTAACCCTTACCCTAACCAAAACCCTAACACTAACCCTAACCGTAGCCTTAACCCTACCCTTACCCTAACCCAAACCCTAAATTAAACCTAACCCTAAACTAACGCTAACATTAACCGTAACCTAACCCTAACGATAAACCCTAAACCTAACCCTAACCCTAACTCTCCCCTAAACCTAACCCAAACCTTAACCCTAACCCTAACCCTAAACTAACCCTAACACTAAAATTAACTCTAAACCTAAACCTAACCCTAAACCTAAACCTAAACCTAACCCTAACACTAACATTAACACTAAACCTAACCCTAAAGCTAACATAAACCTAACCCTAAACCTAACCTTAACCTAACCCTAACCCTAACCCGAACTCTAAACTAACCCTAACCCTAACACTAACCCTAACCATAAACCTTTCCCAAACCCTAAACCTAACCATAACCCTAACGCTAACCCTAACCATAACCCTAACCTAGCCGTAACCCTAATCCTAAACCTAACCTTAAACCTAACCCTAAACTAACTCTAACACTAAGCCCTTACCATAACCCTAACCATAACCCACACCTAAACCTATCTGAAAACCTAATCCTAACCCTAACCCTAAACTATCACTAACCCTAACAATAACACTAACCCTAACCTTTAGCGTAACGCTAACATAACCCTAACCTAACCCTCACCCTAAGGCTAACCCTAACCCTAAGCCTAATACTAAACCTAAACCTAACCCTAACTCTAAACTTAACCCTCACCTTACCCTAAACCAAACCCTAACCCTAACCAAACCCTATACTAACGATAACAGTAACCCTAACCTAACCTTAATAATAAACCTTAACCTAATCCTTACCCTAAAGCTAAACTTTCCCTAAACAAAACCTTGACCCTAACCTAAAACTAACCCTACCCCAATATTAACCCTAAAACTAACACTAACGTTACCCTAACCCAAACCCTAATTCTAACCCTAAACTAGCCCTAACATAAAATGTAACTCTAACCCTAACCCAAACCCTAAACACTAACACAAATCCTAACCCTAATCTGAATCCTAAACTATGCCCTAAACCTAACACTAAGCCTAAACCTATACCTAAGCCTAACCGTAAACCTCACCCTAAAGCGAACTCTAAACCTAAACATACCCCTAACCCTAAACCTAACCCTATCCCTAATTCTAACCGTAACACTAACATTACCCCTAATGCTAAACCCTAAACCTAACCCTAACCTTAAACCTAAACATACCACTAACGCTAACACTAATACTAACATTAACCGTAACACTAACCCGAACCCTAAGGTAACATAACCCTAACACTAACGATAACCCTAACCTTACCCTAACCCAAACACTAACCGTAATCTTTACCCTAAACTAACCATAAATATAACCCTAAACCCTAACCCTAAGCCTAACCCTAAAACTATCCCTCAACCCTAACGCTAACCACAATCCGAACCCTAACCTAACTCTAACACTAACCCTAACCCTAAGCTTACCCTAACCCTAACACTACCCTTAACCCTAAACACTAACCCTTACCATAACCCTAACACTAAGCCTAACACTAAACCCTAACCCTAAACCCTAACCCTAAACCTAATCTTAACCTAACCCTAAACCTAACGCTAACCCTAACCCAAACCGGAACCCTAATGCTAACACAAACCTAACCCTAGAGCTTACCCTAACCCTAAACAAAAACCTTAACCCTAATCGTACCCCAATCCTAACCCTTACGTAACCCTAAGCCTAACATTAACCCTAAACCTAAACGTAACCTTAAGCCACACCCAAACCCTAACCCAAACCCAAACCCTACCCTAACCCTAAACTTAACCCTAATCCTAACCTTACGTTAACATTATCCTAATCCAAACCCTAACCCTAACCCTAACCCAAACCCTTCCCTAACAATCACACTAACACTAAACAAACCCTAACCCTAACATTAACTCTAAACATAACCCTAACCCGAACCCGAACCCTAACCCGAACCCTAAACCTAACCCTAACCCTAACGCTAATCCTAATCCTAACATTACACTAACACCAATCCTTACCATAACGCTTAAATAACCCTAACCCTAACGCTATCGCTAACTCTAAACCCTAACTCTAACCTTAATCCGAACCTTAACTTAACACTAAACCTAACCCTAACCCTAACCCTAATATTAACACTAACCCAAACCCTAACTGTAAACTAACCCTAACATTAAGCTTAATATAACCCTAACTCCAAACCCTAAACGAAACCCTAACTCTAACCCTAACCTAAACCTCATCCAAACCCTAACCCTAACCCTAACACTAAAGTAACCCTAACCCTAACATTAACCCTAACCTTAACCCTAACCCTAACCCAAATCCTAAACCTAACCATAACCCTAAGCTGAACCCTAACCTAAACCTAACCCTAACCCTAAACCCAATCCTAATCCTAACCCTAACAAAAAACCTAACCCTAACACTATCCCTAACCCTAACCCTTCCCTTAACCTAACCATAAACCTATTCCTAAACCCTAACCCTAACCTAACCCTAACCCATACACTAACCTGAACCCTAACCCTCAACTAACTATAATATTAACCCTAACAATAACCCTAACCCTAAACCCTAACCCTAACACTACCCTAACCCTAACCCTAAATCGAACATAACCATAACCCTAACCCCAACCCTAAATTTAAATCTAACCCTAACACTAACCCTAAACTTAATCCTAACCCTAAACCTAACCTAACCCTAACCTTAACCCTAACCCTAACGCTAACGTTACAATAACCCTAAACCTGACACAAATCCCATCCCTAACCTAACCCTAACCATAACCCTAACCCTAACCTAACCCTAACCCTAACCCCAACCCTACACTAACTCTAAACCAAACCCTAATCCTAAACCTAATTCTAACCTTACCCTATCCCAAACCCTATCCCTAAC
>NW_027424140.1:0-6287 GCF_036562045.2 Rhinolophus sinicus | reverse complement strand
AAGGTTGTGAAGTTTAGTGAGATGAAAAGAAACGTTTGGGAGGTCCAGTCGCAGTGCTCTCTGGTAACATAGATGGCGCATGTCTTTTGTGGTTGCCAGGTCATCTCTGGAGGCCACTACGACGTGGACTGCTCTGTGGAGGACCCTCTGGGCAACACCGTCTACCGGGAAACCAGGAAGCAGTACGACAGCTTCACGCACCAGGCTGACGTCCAGGGTGTTTATAAGTTTTGCTTCAGTAACGAGTTTTCCACCTTCTCTCACAAGACCGTCTACTTCGATTTGCAGGTGGGCGACGAGCCCCCGATTCTCCCGGACATGGAGAACAGGGTCACAGCTCTCACTCAGGTGAGTGCGCCTCACCAGTGACAGTCCTGGCGGGACCCCCTGGCCTCTCCTTCCTCGACTCTCCTGTCCCCGCCTGGCCTAGCGAGCAGTCCCGGCCCCAGCGCCCCGTCCGCAGTCTGTGTGGCTTTGCCCCTCGCCACGGTGCTCTCAGCTCCCCGCCATTCTCGCACCGGAGCCCTGCAGGGCTGTCCGCTGGCATTCATTCCTGGGTCCCCGTCCCTCTCATTGTGTCACTGTCAGAGAACCTGGAGCCTGTGTCACAGGTTCATCTACTCGTATGATATGTCTTCATCCACAAGACTAAGTCCCACTGTTGTGTGGTTTATTAGGGTGACACGAGCTGCTAGAATGCGTAAACCCCAAATATCAGTGGCTTAACATATAGTACTTTTCTCACGCAAATAATGGTCTAGAGAGTGGAGATAGTGGTGGGCAGCTTTTCTCTGTGCAGTCACTCAGGAATCCAGGCGCTCGGTTTTCTTGCCATCTTTCTGCTGTCACTTAGGGCTCCTGAGCCCTCTGCCTCTGGCCACCAAAGGAAGGAGGGAATGAGAAGGAGCCACCTGGCCCAGAAGTGACACACGCACTCGTACCCCCTGGGTGCGAAAGAGCCGTGTGTCCAGTCTGCGTGACAGGAGGGGCTGCCAGGCCCAGTCTCCGCTGGGCAGGCGACTCCTGGATCAAGCCCAGTTCGCACTGGGGAGAGAAAAGGTGACGTGTTTGGAGGACTCGTGGTGACCTTTGTCCCCGTGGCTCTCCAGGTGAATCGTAGTGGACCCCAGCCTCCTTTGTCAGGCTTCCCTCGTGCTGTTGGGGCTCCTCGCTCCTCCCTCACGTGGGCGCGGTTCTTTCCCTGTGTCTGGGGCGCGGCTCAGAATAGGAGCTCACTGCATATTTGTCAGGTGACTGGGTGGCAGGGCCCAGAGATACCGGCAAGACAGGAGTGGCCACCCACAGCCAGAGACCTGCGTGTCCAGTGAGGCCAGGTTACCTCCTGGGCTGCCCCCCAGGTGGCCACATGCCCCATTCTCTGTGGCTTTGACCGTGGGCTCATGTGCTCTGTCTCCCACCTGCCCGGCACTTGGCGGTAAGTGCTGTACGTACATGGTCCAGTGTGGCAACCGCTGTCTACATATGGCTATTAACTCAACTTAAATTAAAACTTTGCTTTCTCAGTTGCTGTATAGCCACATGTGTAGTGCTTAGTAGTCACAGGTGACTCGGGAAAGTTCCGTTGGCAGCGAGCTTGGTGGCGTGACTTCCGGCCGCGGATTGGCCAGGGTGTATTTCGTGTGTAAGGTCTTTTGCAGCCTGTACCCTTGAGAGTTGTGTTGGTCGTGATGAAATGCATCCGGTTTGAAGATGGTGTAAGCCTCCAGCAGCAGAGCGCCAGCGCCTTCCGCTGTAGCCCGCGGAACACCCTTCGTGGAGAAAAGGCTTCACGGATGGGTGCCGCAGAGGGGCTGCCGTGGCGACTCAGCAGTGGAGTGGGATTCTGTTGCAGGAAAGGGGTTCGTACTGCCTCTGGTCCAGCCTCAAAAGAGGCATTTCCTGCCACTCTGAGCCCACTGCCTGGAACGGGGGTCCGTCTGTGTCTGACTCCCCGAGCTGGTGGTACCAGGTGGTGGGAGACAAGCGCGGACGGCACTGTCTCTGCCGCCAGGCAGGGCACCATGTGGAATACGACCTGCAGCCACTTAGCCACAGGACGCTGGAGCAGAGCCGTGAGGTCAAGGGAGGCTCTCAGGGGAGGGTCCCATTGATTCTCCCAGGAGAGAGGGATGCCTTCCCAGGGAGATTTGTGCTTCAGAGTGAACATGTGGGCAGTGACCGAGGACTGTCTGGCCCCGGAGGAGGAGTTGAGGACCCGTGCGGGGGGACAGCAGGTGCAGCTGACTGCTGCTTTCTTCGCACCCCTTCGTTTTGCTCGGCATGGTACCCTGTTGGCCAGCAGGTGTTGTCTCACTGTCCCCAGATGTCCCCCAGCACAGTGCTGGGCCAGAGGCCACATTGTCTGGCACCAAAGCAATACTGGGGAGAGAACAGGATCCAGAGTGACCAGGGCCCAGGCCAGGGCCTCCGGCCCGAGGGACTTGGCATCAGCTTGCGTTCCAGGATGAGCAGAGGACAGTGGGGCACAGTGGGGCACAGTGGGGCAAGGCCAGGCTCGGGTCTGGGCAGACCTTCGCGGAGGCGACAGGCTCCTGACAGGTCAGGCCCGTGGCTGTCTCCGTGGGCCTCAGGACATGGAAGGTTTCCAGACTCTGCTTTGAGGCTAGCGCGTGCTTCCCTGCCTTTGTTTTCGGGAAGAATTCCCAGAACCCCATCCTTCTGTCCTGAGGCCCTGCAAGGTGAGGGCCAAAGGCCTGCGCACTGGGTGCACGGATTGGGATGTTGTAGAACCGGAGGAAGGAGACAGGTCATGTGTCTGCAGAGACCAAGTGTCATGGTGACCAGAAACCCTTGAGGCTCCAGAGCGCTGGAGACCTGCCAGGCGGGGTGGTCACACGCTAGGTGAGCTGGGGCCTGTGACCCTGGATCTTTGAAGCAGTGGGGTTCTGCTGGCCTCCTGTGGGCCAGGAAGCAGGCGGGAGCGATTGCCTAACTGAAGTTGTGTGGTAACAGGCCCGAGAGGGAGGGGTCTGGTCTTAGCTGACACGGGGGCCCTGGAGGCTGCGGAGGCAGCACGCTTCCGGGTATCTGGGTCTTGGTGACGTTTTGTTCTGCTATCTCCCATGGGGCCTATGCCCCATCCTGAAGGTGTCTGCAGGTTTTAGACGCCAGGAAAGCTGTACAGTACCACCCATCCCTCCACAGCCCTCTGACACCTGGCTTCTTTCCCTGTCACTGATCTGATCGGAAATTATTCCCTGTGTGTGTGTGCGATAGTTTTCAATTACAGTTGACACACGTGTTATGTTATTTCCAGCTGTACAGCATAGTGATTAGACATTTACGTACCTTAGGAATTGATCACCCTAATGAGTTTCGTCACCATCTGTTGCCCTACAGTTAGTATGAAGTCACTGATTATATTGCGATTGTTCCTGCAAAGGCCACTGGGCCCTCTGCGTAGAATCGCCGTGCGGTCTCTGGCCTGTGCATGTGGCTCAACTATTTTTTTTTTAAAGATTTTATTGGGAAAGGGGAACAGGACTTTATTGGGGAACAGTGTGTACTTCCAGGCCTTTTTTCCAAGTCAAGTTGTTGTCCTTTCAGTCTTAGTTGTGGAGGGTGCCGTTCAGCTCCAGGTCCAGTTGCCGTTGCTAGTTGCAGGGGGCACTGCCCACCATCCCTTGCGGGAGTTGAACTAGCAACCTTGTGGATGAGAGCCCACTGGCCCATGTGGGAATCGAACCGGCAGCCTTCGGTGTTAGGAGCATGGAGCTCTAACCGCCTGAGCCACCGGGCCGGCCCTGGCTCAACTTTAAAGTGATGTCTTCTCTGCCTGGGGCGCGTTGTTGCTCTTCTTCCCTCCCTCCCTCCCTCCCCAGGATTCTGGATGCTGGCAGAAGGCAGGGGCTGCCGGCCCAATGCCCGGCCAGGGCCCAGGGAGCTCCCAGTTCCAGTGAGAGCAGAGTCCACTCTGAGTTTCTGGGTGGGCTTGGGACAGAAGAAGGAAGTGCAGAGAATGGAATTCTAGCCTGGAACACCAAATGAGCCCTTCCCTGATGTTTAAAAAGAAAGTTTTGTGTATTAATATGTAACACGGCTGCATGATGGAGTCTGGACCCTCGAGACCGTCATACTAAGCTGTCACCGGCCGCGTCTCCTTCCCCACGTCCCTGCTGCCAAGCTGCCCTGCTCCCCCTGCTGCAAGGAATCCCCCCCTCGTGCCTGCCCCCCAGTCAGGCCTCTTCCAGCCCCGCAGCAGGATTAGCAGCTCCCCTGGGTGTCCCCCACTCTGTACACCCCCTGTTGGTGGCTTTGTCACATTACACTGGTTACATTCACCTTTTTGAGTTTCTTGGACCCAGGACTGTGTCTGACTGATGCATGTGTCAGTTTCCTGGGCCTGGCACCATCCTGGCCCACAAGTACACATTTAGCAAGTATACATTACAGTGAAGGAATTAGAGGAAGTTTGGGCTTACGAGACCCAGCAGGATCGGAAACCCTTGCAGTCGTATCTCCCAGGCCTCTCTCTGGAGTCCTCAGCCCCTCCGGTAGCCGTGGTCAGGGCTCCCAGGGCTGATGATACAGGTATGGTGCTACCTGCCGCATCGCCCTGTGTCGTGGTCATAGGAATATCAGGGAGTGTTCTAGAAATGCCATGTCCTGAGGGCAGGTTCACACCGGTGTCACAGGCTCCTTTCCAGTGACAATGGACGGGCAGGGCCTGAACTCCTATCCTGGCTCTGCCACCTACTGGCTGTGCCTCTGGGCCGGTCTTTTCACCTCTTTGAGCCGCGGTCCGCGCTTGTGAGGTTAGGCCACACCTGCAGCACAGACACATACGCTGCGGTGGCCACGGGCCTTGCTCGGGGGTAGCTGTGTGACCACTCTTCTCTCCCCACCCAGATGGAGTCTGCCTGTGTGACCATTCACGAGGCTCTGAGGACGGTGGTGGAGTCCCAGACGCATTACCGCCTCCGTGAGGCCCAGGACCGGACCCGGGCCGAGGACCTGCACAGCCGGGTCTCTTACTGGTCTCTCGGCGAGACCATCGCCCTGTTTGTGGTTGGCGTCAGCCAGACGCTGCTGCTGAAAAGCTTCTTCGCGGAAAAATCGCCCATCAACCGGGCGGCCCACTCCTAGTGGGCGGTGCCCTGTGTCGCGGTCCCTCACTCCCTGGGATGGGACGGAGCAGCTCTCCGAGGTCACAGGCCCCTGCGGGGCTGTGGGTGCGACCCGGGGCGGCAGAGGGGCAGACGTGCGCTCTCCTCTGCTTCCCCTCACACGCTTCAGCCTTGTTCCCGGCTTCGATTCCTGCAACCCTGCCATCGCTGCTCAGCGCTGCTTACCGTTCACAGGAGGTGGGTGTGGGATGGGCCCTGGGGGCCGCGGGCTGGTGGGAGGGGCCCGAGTGCTGCCCTGACGCTCCTGGACGCCTGGCTCCTCCGGCCTGTGTGTGTCCCGGCCGGTGTGCAGGTGGCCCTGCCTCCCGCGGAGCTCTGTCCCCGGACGGCTTTGCAGAAACTTCCACCCCAAGTGACAGTGCTGTCGGCCTGCGCACACGAACAAAGTGGTGATGGGTGCGCTTGGTCAACTGTATTTCCTTGGATGCAAACTGTGGCTAATAAAGACTGAACGTGAGTGGCGTGGGGACGTGTGCCTTTGTTGTTTGTGAGAGGGGCACACAGCCTTGTCGGGAGCGTGGCTGTGTGTACAAATGGCTGGACGGTTTCACAGCTGTGACGCCGTACAGATGTGGGTGCTGTGTCTGCACAGGGGTGGGGGTGTCGTGCCCGCCTGGTTGATGGAAAGCAGTGAGATGGGGACTTGGCATCTTGTCGTCTGTCTGCAGAGATCACGGTCAGCAGCTGAGTCATTTCTTCCATCTGTGGGGACTGAGAGCAGGACGTGGGAGGCTTCGGCCGGCCGTGGTGGCTGCAAGTGCTGAGTGCCGCGGCCAGGTCGCCACCGTGGACTCTGGGGAACTTCTGTCAGACCGTGTCACTCCTGGTCAGAACCTGTGCCCCACGTGCCCAAGTGATGCTGACTCCTCTCTGTGGCCCCGGGGCAGAACCCCCTCGCCTCTGGCAGGCGTGATACGTTTCACCCGTGACACAGTTCACTTATCACACAGGTGTGTTGAATTTCACTTTCCAGACACTCGTAATGTATGTCACTTATTGCACTTAAGGCCGTGCTGTGTTTCACTTATTACATGGGCGTCATATATTTCACTTATCACTTGTCACACAGGCATGAATAATGTCTCACTTATCATATATATTTATTATAGTTATGTTTATATACATTTATTGCTTATATTA
>NW_027424139.1:0-6302 GCF_036562045.2 Rhinolophus sinicus | reverse complement strand
ATTTCATTTGGGCATTCCATAAAGTATAAGAGTTCTCATCTACTCAATATAAGTATAGAGAAAGATGAGGACTTTAAAATTTGTGAAATGTATGTATTTGTATGCATGCAAGAGAAATCACAGAAATAAGAGGCTCACATCCCTTTGTTTAGAACATGCAATTAATATGCAATAAGATGTGAGGTGGTTGTGGAGTCCAGGATAAGAGTTATGAACACATCAGAGTAGAATGTTGGGAGAAATGTAAAGATTAAGATTCTAAAGGAGCTACATCCTTGCTGATTGACTCAGTCACTGGGGGAGTCTCCTGTGCACTGAGAGAAAGCTACAGTGGCATATACTCAAGGAGCATCTGTCAGAGATGTTCTGGGTTATAAAAAAGCATCCTCACACAACCACCAGGTCTCAGCAACCACCAGGCAGCAGCTTCAGCGCCCACACCTGCAAGCACCCCTGAGAGCCTAGTAGATTTCTAGTTCAGTGTCTCGCTTTCCTTTCCCTTTTCAATTTTTGTTCTTCCTATGGATGATTTCCTTTTACATTCTACCTCTAGTTTCACCAAAACATGAGGATTTTAGTCATGCTTGTAATTTTGCCCAAATCCTGAAAGTACCTTAACAGAACAAGACCACTGCCCCCAACTTAACTGTAACATTTTATTGAGTGTTCAACTCATAGATTATCTTACTTTATTAATCTCAAATATATCAAATGCACTTAAATGTACAACCGTATGGATCTGTGAAGAGAGAAAACTCAGTTTGAAACTCTTTAAAGGTCAGTTTTGTTAGAGGTTAAGGAAGGATATGCTAAATTCTGTTTATACGATGCTAATAAAAATAAAACATAGATAATCATCAATAGAAAGAATAAATCAAAAATCTTGACCAAAAATGATGAGATAAATAACTCATTTTTCCCCAGATGACTCACATGTAGATTTGGGAAATAGAATATATTCTTCTATGATTGTTTCTCATTTTTCTAAGCAGAGAAACTCAGGTATTTATGCTTCTCAAACTAAAATATAAATTACAAATAAGTAAATAAATACTTTCTAAAACTGAAAAAAATCTGTAGCTATTATGTTTTCTTTAGTCCTTGTTCAACAACCATTCATGAGCAACTAACATTTAGCTTTTACTGGTAAGAATGATTCTAAATTAATTCAATATGGAAAACACATAATTTAAGATTTGTAACTGAAAGTGTTCATTTTTTCAGATTCAACTGATTGTAACTACCCCCAAAACTCATTCTTCACAGAAGTTTTCTTTTGGAACTCCACGTTTTATGTGTTAAGGTCTTTTAATTATGAAACCACATATTGCACTTTAAAAGTCTGGTAGGCAAAGGAATTTTTATGCATATAATAAAGATAAAATACCACAGGTAGGTTATCAGGATGGTAAATATATTAAATAAGGTTATAAAAATACCTTTCGTGTTGTGTGTGAGAAATAAAAGCACTCTTGAGAAACAGAAGGTAAAGAGTTTATGCGGTCTGAAGAAAAATATATGCATGCAGTGGGAGTACAGAGGTCAGCAGGCAAATTGTTGCTGGAGAAAAAAGATGAAAAACCAAAAAACTGAACTAGAGAATTCTTTTTTTTTTCAGAGAAATAAAGATTTCATATTTGGAGCTGGGAACTACTTTCATAATTAAATAACCTTTCTTTATACTAACCAGGTTATTCTTTGTGACAAGTAATAGAAAAGGTTATTAAATCACTGTTAATCTATATTTGTTAATGCATCTTGCACACAATCTCTAACCCAAAATATTCAAATATATATTGACTGAGGAACTAAAAATGGTCATGTTGAATAAAAAATCCTTCATACAGTCAGACTCCAGGGAAACATTAAAGATATTTAATGCACAAATTTGCTAGAAATACACGTGGCGTATTTAACATGTGAGAGACAGTGTTCAAAGTAGTTTATAAATAACATCTCACTTAATTCTGACAAAAATGCTTTGAGGCCGATTCCACTAATATCTCAATTTTACAGAATGGCTAACCATGTTATCCAAGGTTACCCAGCCAGTAGACAGTGGATCCTGAGTTTGAATCCAGACAATGGATCAAGACTTACTTACTTAACAAGCAATGCTTCTTCTCAAAAGGAATTATACTATACTGCCTCTTAGAAGAAATTAAAGTCCGACATCAAGTTATATTGCCCTTTTGAGATAAAGCTGAAATTCTAAATTCTTAAATTACATCAAAGTAAAAAAAACTGTCTACTCCAATTTCTTTTCTGTTCAGGATGAGGGTGACAGGAGGTGGCATTCTCAATAGTTACTCTTATAGCAACTGAGTTGGTCAAATGTCAAGGCTCTGATATTCCTTACAGAAACCAGAAATGAGAAAAGGAAAGACCACCATTATGCTCTTCTACTACCTTTAAGATTTAGAAAAGTGTCCTACCAACCAATTCTCTCTCTTCTTGTAAATTTCTTTATACGTTCTACCATATGTAAATTAGTTCAATGAAATAGCGTCCTTCACAGTATACTTGAGTCTTGGATTTCTTTAAGAATTTTACGAATGCATCTTGACTAGGACATGCCAGGCATCCTTTGCCTCAGGACCTTTGTACTGGCTGTTATTACTGCCTGAGATGCTCAGATAACCATTTGGATCAACTCCTTTATTCCTAATGAAGCTTTCAAGATCTCCCTATGTGAATAAATTATCTGTTCTCCGTGGGATTTCAGACCTACTTAATAAGCTCTTATTTTTTTAAATAACATTGATTTTATAATATACTCAATTTATTAGGTCTAATGTTTACTGTTTATTCTGCTGGAATATAAGTCTCATAAGAGCTACATCTTTCTCTGATGTAACACAAATGCCATATCTGTGATGAAAGAAGTGCTAAAAAATAGTGAATAAATATATTCTCATTAATGGCTATGATAACATTTTAGTTATCATACATTTAGTTCCATACATTTTAGTTAGAAATATGAGTATTCATAAAATTAGCAAAAATTAATGCTTTCTTTTCTTTTTTCTTTTTAGAATAGTTTTCCTTAGTTGCACTAGAAGACACAAAGATATTTACATTTTTGGTTTTGATAGGTGTTGAAAAATTGTCCTTCAAACAGCCTGTACCACTTTACATTTCCCCTAATCGGTGTTTTTTTCCTTCAATATTCTCTTTAACATTGATCATTTTATTTTCATATCTGCAATGTGACAAGCAAAACATTTCCATTTATTCATTCATTTTTTTCAACTTTCATTTATTCTTTCTACAAACATTCTTTCAACTGTGACTGAGCGTCCTGCTATATGCCAGGTGGTGTTGTACACGCTACCAAATAATATTTAACTTGTCAAATAATGTCTTTACACTCATGAGTTTTCCTAGTGAATAAGATTAAGAAAAATCAAACAACACAATGTCTAAACTAAGTAGAAATAGCTCAGGATAATGGCTGGGATAGCATTCATTGATTGGGTAGCTATTTTACGAAGATGGTCAGGAAAACCTTCTTTCATTAAATAAGTTGAAACTAGAATGAAAAGTTGCCGCCCATGCAAAGATGGACAGAGGCGTCAGGGAAGAGCACGAGTGCAGTGGGGGAGGAGGCAGCTAAAGCAAGGCAACAGACAACAATACCGGGCTTGTTTGAAGGAAGTTATTATAACAACAAGTTCAACAACAACAAGTTAAATAACTACTGGGAAAAAGTGAGCTAGGGTGAGTGTATAGAGCAGGAGAAATATGGGATCTGAAAATCATACAATTGTTGGACAGTAGAGGATGACTGAGAAGAAAAACATATACGTTATAAGAGATTTTTTTCACTTGTTAAATAGCTAGGTATGCCTAATCTAAGTATTCAAATACATATAAGTATTTCAAACCATTTTCAAGAACTACATTCAACAAATGAATAGTGCTATGTCAATTTTAGAACTAGTTCTACTCCTTTTTCAAGCTTTCAAAATGACCAAGGCTTTCAAGTTCAATATTAATGGACTTTAATGTAGTGTTTCATTTATTATATTTATTGCAAGTTAGAGCTAATCAGATATTACAGAAAAATAGGCCCTTTATAAATCATGCTGATTGTTTAGTTGGCTTTCAATGACCCTAAATGATGAACCTATTTAGATAAAATTTATAAGGAAGCATGATATAGCACTTCAATATATGCTGTATTCTGCAAATATTTAACATGTTTCTATAGGAAAATATCCTCTAAAATCTATTCATCTCTGTTTACTTTTTGTTATAAAAGCAATATTTTGCCCCTAGGGGGAAAAATGACTTTTGTAAAAGCACAGCATAGGTTAAAAAATGTATCATTTTCAATTGTTTGGAAAAAACAGTTACATTCAGAGTTGTACCACCAAGGAAAGAATGAGATTAGTGAACCCAAAACAAACAAACAAACAAACAAATAAACAGAAAAAACTGGTGTGTTAAGTAATTTAAATTTTTTATTTTTTTATTTTTTGTTTTGTTTATGGAGAGAAAGATTTGGTGCTCAGCTTAAATTTTGTAGTACAGAGATTTTGTAGTAGATAAGATCTCAAAAATCAACTGACAGGTATACTTATACTCAAAAGATTAAAAAAAATAAATGGGGAATAGAAGTATATCAGATAAATGCTAAAATATTAAGATTTTAATATTATTGACACATACCCTCCTATGACAAAAAAAATAATAATGTGTGTGTGTGTGTTTAAAGAAAACATTTCAAGAAATCTATTAAAATACCTTGTTTTGGAGGGGAAAATATCTAGTTAAAATACTGAATCAGAACTATTTTATATCTTAGAAGCATAAGAAGCACAAAGATAGAACTTGCTATGAAGAAGTACAAAGATAGAACTTGCTATGAAAGATATTTATTCCTGAACAAACATATAAATCTTTTGATAATTCCACCTCAATATGGCAATCATTACAGAAATGTGCTTTTAGATATTAATGATATGGTCCTCTGGCTCAAAAGATTTTATGGTTTATAGAATTTTTTGCTTTATAATATTTGTCAGTCAATAACATTTACGTAAAAGTTCATGTAACTTTTATGTGAAATGTTTTAACTGAAAGTGAAAATACCCAATCAGAAAAAACATTCTAGATTTTATTGTTGTTATATACAAGTATAAACTCAGTCATAATTTTTCACTGCTGTTTTTCCACTGTATTTTTTCAAAAGAAAATACAAACAAATAATATACTGATTAAGTAAACACTGTTATGTAAGTATAGTTATTTTACGCACACATATGGTTTAAATAACCAGAATGATATTTGCTCCTCCAGTTGAAGGGGTAATGAAACATGTGAAAATAATGGAAGAGGAATAGGCAGGACTCTTAAAGATGTTTATCCAAGGATGTTTCATAATGCCAACAGTCAAGGTATTTTATTAAAATGTACCCTGAGCTGAAAGTCAGGAGAGGATTGAAGTTCTAGAACCATTTTGCTACTGATTCACTCACTGGATTTTTACACACTTCACAGACTTTACGCTACCTCACTGAATTTCAATTTGTATTAAATAATATAAAGGTTTTGAAATGCTTTGATCACTTGGGAAGAAAGGGACTATATATTTTAAGAAGCTGAATGGTATGTTATTACTGATATTATTATCAATTTTATATTCCTGTGCTCTCATATCTTAGAGGATAGTGACATTATAGCTTACATAAGAAGACAAGCTCAAGATTCTTACCAGTGTTTTACAGTTTTCTCTACCTTTCCTTACATGTATCAACAGTGGGGCCCAGATGCCAGAGTTACTCCACTTCACAATACTTTTTACGTCTATCAACATGAGCCAAAATTTAGCCCCAGACACAGAATATTTTTTCCAATAGAAAGACTAAGATTTGGTGAAATTATATAATTTAACCATGGTCTCTAGCTAGGACTTGACAAAGCTGAGATTGGAATGTCAGGGTCTCATTCTTAGGAATAAAACTAACAAAATATCTGCAAAGGTATCTTGACTATGTGCATGTCAAGATATGCAAAAGTGACTATGAGCATGATTTCACACTGTATAAAATTTTAATTACTCATAGTCA
The DNA here is from genome assembly GCF_036562045.2 of Rhinolophus sinicus. Lineage (NCBI taxonomy): Eukaryota > Metazoa > Chordata > Mammalia > Chiroptera > Rhinolophidae > Rhinolophus > Rhinolophus sinicus. Next base: position 228 of record NW_027424139.1, on the reverse strand, counting down.
AAGAAGCTGTTTCATTACACTTTCAAGTCAAAAAATATGATATTAGGTTTCTATATTTCCATATATTCTTTATTATGATGTTATAAACTACCAAAATGTTCCTTATACCTTCAATAATCACGATTTGCTTTATTTGCCAATTATTCTGTATAATACAACTACACTAATGGAATTATTTTCATGATCGTTACTGTCAAGTGAATTTTTAAAAATTCAGTGGCATTGTAA
>NW_027424138.1:0-6328 GCF_036562045.2 Rhinolophus sinicus | reverse complement strand
TTATTCAACTATTTAATAGCATGAAACATGAACATCTATTTTATATCTTGAATTATAACCCAGTATAATTCTGTTTGTTTATTTGCAGAAATCATTCCAGTTTCACCAAGGGGAGCCCTTTAATTTGGGTCATTTTGTTTTAGACAAACCCTGTCATTGTGTGTGTGTGTATTGTCCACACAACCATATACGCTGATGTGTTTGTGTTTGTTTTGAATGATCCTCTACTTTCTGGCACTGCAAGATGCTCTGTGCTCATCTTACGTATTCCCTGTTCTGAGAATTCAACAAGAATATTGCATCTTTGTGTTGGGGGGGTGATGCTATTAGACACCAATATCTGGCTAAAGTCATACTCTTTACTTGGGTGTCATTGTTTTAAATTCTCCTCAGCTGACAGAATAATAAAATACATGTAATACAGTAAACTATCCCAGTAATGTACACTATATGTAAATATTTCTATATGCAATTTTCTATCTCCATTAAACTAAACATGAATTCATTCTGCGATCTCCAACTCTGAAGCATGAGCATGTGGATTACTGAAGCCTCCTCCCCTTGGCTGTATAAGACCCACAGGGGTCTGCGAGGGATGAGGTTGGTGGGATCATAGGGGGACAGGAGTGAGGGACAACATGACAGCTGAGGGGACATGGGCATGACATGAAGATTGCTAGTGTTTAGGTGATGATGTGGAGAAGTCCACAAAGTGACATAAACAGAGGAAGACAGAGATGAGTCACATGACCCAGGAGAGGTGGCTGACCAGGAACAACGGGACTAGAATTCAGAGAAAGGAGACTCTGACCAGGCAGGTGCCTCAGGGTGAAAGATGCGCTTTGGTTTGTCAGGTCACTGAGCTCACTGACTCACTGAGTGTGATCCACTGAGGCCCCTGGAAAGGAAGGCAGGGAGGAGCCGTGTGTCAGAGGGTGAGAAGTGACAGAGGGAGGACAGAGTCCCCCTTAGAAAAGATTGGACGGGAAGTGTGAGATGGAGAAAGTCCAAACTCTAGATGCCCTTCTTTGGGTTTTTCAATAAATGGAATGATGTTATTTTATAGATTTTGGTCCCAAGAGAAGGTAAACCCAAAGCTTACAGTTCTCTTACACTGTAAAACATGAACCAGTTTATCTCCAACAGAGACACTTTCCTTCATTTACAAAAACAAAAGAGGAAGCAGCTGTCTTGCCAGAGGAGTGAGTTTTACTCAGAAAAGCCCCATTACAGGGGGGACAGCAGGTTTTTGTCTCACTTCCCCACATTCCTGGAGCACTGTGCGACCACTGAGACTGTCATCCCATGCTGAGCAGTAATAATCGGCCTCGTCCTCAGCCTGGAGCCCACTGATCGTCAGGGAAGCCGAGTTGCCAGACTTGGAGCCAGAAAATCGGTCAGGGACCCCCGAGGGTCTACTGCTACTACCATAGAGGAGGAATTTGGGGGCCGATCCTGGGAGTTGTTGGTACCAGCTCACAGTATTACCACCCCCGATGTTGGAGCTGCTTCCAGCGCAGGAGATGGTGACACTCTGTCCCGGGGCCCCAGACACTGAGGGTGGCTGACGCAGAACAGACTGGGCCCACGATCCTGGAAGAGGGAGAGACACAGAGATGGTGATTCTGGGTCTAGAGACAAGAGGAGGAGGCAGGGCCCCATGTGTCTTCCCAGGGTCCCTTCCCCTGTCCCCGTATCCAGTCACCTGTGCAGTGAGCGATGAGGGTGAGGAGGAGAGGGGACCAGGCCATGGTGGAGATGGTCACCGAGTCCTGCCTTCTGTGGCCCCACAGCTGAAGCAGAGCTTCCCCCAAATGTCTCCCTTCCCCTCTTCATACTCTGAGAGAGGGAGGGTCCACTCATGCAAATGAGACCCCCAGCTTTCTGATCCCTCACTGGGCCCTAAGTCAGGCCTCTCTACCCTAGGATGTCAGGGGTGTGGTCAGGGGATGGCTGTGTGGGGCCCAGGGTGTGGGAGGTCACAGCTGTGAGCACTGAGCAGAGGGCACCAGGCAGTGCCAGGTGGCTGGTCCCAGCTCTGATCACCCCAGATGCTCAGAAATGGGCCCTTTGCACCCCCTGGTGCCCAGACACAGACACATCATTGTGATATGGTGACCAGAGCCCATCAGAGACAGCTCCCGCCTCCCCTCTGATCCATCCCGTGCTCACCTGCCTTAGGCGAGGACACGTGACCACTTAGGCAGCCTCCTCATCACCGGAGGGCTGTCTTTCTGCTCCACTCAGATTACAGGGGTGTCTGTCCTCAGCTCCTTTGACTGTGGAGGTTATTTCCTTTTTTTCCTGTTTCTTACTTGGAGCATATTCCTCTGTCTTCTCATTTTGTTTGATTCTCTGTGTTTGTTACTATGGATGAGATGAAATAGTTATCTCTCCCAATTGGAAAACGTGGACTTGTGTAGAAGTGACCTCTGTGTAGACTGTGCTGTGTGCTGTGACAAGCTGCATGGGGTCAGGGCGACACTGGGTTTCCAGCTGACCTGCAGGTGTGGGCTCAACGCAGGTGGCCTGGTGCAGGAGTGTGTGCAGTGAGGCCCCGTTGTTCTTGCGGGAGAGAGGTTCCAGTGGGGTGTCCAGGATCCCGCCACTGAGGCCTTACACAGTGTCCAGTGCACCTGGGTCGAGCTCCCAGCTGAGCTCTCCAGGTGGAGAGGAAATGGAAACAATGGCGCTTACCTCCTCCTCCAATTCTGGAGTCTCCCCTCAGATCCCACAGCTTTCCCAGTTCCCCAACCTTCTCTATGAAGTCCCTCTCTCTCCTTTGCTGTGCAGAAGCTATTCAAGCTGTCTCTCAGAAAAAAAAAAATGCCCTAAATCTAGGTGTACATTCATTGTGTTCCAGGGAGAGGTGAGCTCAGAGTCTTCCAATGCCACCGTGTCAGACCCGCCCTTGCTAATAAATTGTTTGATAACATTTGCATGATTATTTAATTTCTCATTATCTGTGCTTGAGAGGCTCAATGCATGTAAGAATGATTCTTGTTAACTTCTGCAATTCTTAATAACCAAAGGTGCCTTGATAAGTTAGATAAAAAATATTGTATGTTTAAAGTGTGGACACCAATTTCAATGTGTGAAGTGTGGGGGGAGGTTACCTCACACCTACAAGCAATTCTGCAAAATCACTTGGGCTGCCTCTGATTTGACTCAGTTCTGTCACTATCTACCTGGAGGCAGCATCAGATTCCACAGGTTATGGGTTCAGTCCCACAAGACTGCCCCCCATTCTCCCAACCCCACCCCAACTTCAGAAGCCAGTCACACAAATCCAGGTTATCTATCACCTTTACTTCTGATAAGCTATAGGTGGAAGGTTCCAACGGTTCCTCCCCACCCCCCTTGGGTAAGTTTAATTTATTGCAGGGGCTCACATAACTCAGAGGAACATTTTACTTACAGATCAGTGGCTGGTTATGAAAGGATATCACTCAGAAATACCCAGATGGAAGAGATGCAGAGGGTAAACCAGGGGCAAAGTGTGCGGAGCTTCCATGCCCTCTCCATGGAGCTAGTCTCCAGCACCTCCAGTGTTCACCTACCCTGAAGCTTTCAGTGCCCAGGTTATTTGGGTTTTCATGGAGGCTTCATTACATAGGCACAATTGATTGACTCATTGGCCATTGACAAGCCATTTCACCTCCAGCCTCGCTCCCCATCCCAGAGGTCAGGAGCCCATGACTGAAAGTTCCAACCCTGTAATCACATGGTTGGTTCTCCTGGCAAATATCTCCCAACCTGAGGTGAGGCCCTAAGGCATCTCATTAACAAACAAAGACTTTTTATAGCTCTCATCACTTAGGAAACTCCAAGGGGTTTAGGAGCTCAGTGACAGAAATGGAATAAAAACTAAGTATGGATTTCTTATCATAAATCACAATATCAAATATGTGTATATATTAGACACACATGTATGTATGTGAGGTGTAGTCAAAAAGCACAGTGAATGTTTCAATTAATAAATATGTTACAGTAAAAGACACATTGCCATTAACCCCCCTTAAAATAAGCCCCCTGCTTTGAGCACTTATCCCATCATTCTTGCCACTTTCTGAAGCAGTTCTGAAGTCCTCTTTCATGAGTGTCTCTAGTTGTGCTGTCGTGGCTGCCTCGATGTCCTGAATCAGTTGAAAACATTTACCTTTCGTGGTCATTTTGACTTTGGGGAAGAGACAGAAGTCCCACGGTGCCAGATTCGGTGAATGAGGTGGATGAGGACACACCATAATGTTTTCATTAGACAGAAATTGCCATAGGCCAGATGTGATGTGTGACGCAGAGCCTTGTCATGATGGAGGATGATTTACAGCACACTTTAAAACACACCTTCTCTCAACTGTAGCTCACACCTCACTGACGAGACCAAACAAGATGAAACTGGTCACACACTGTTACTAAGGTTCCACGTGCTCCTTCCCACGTTGCAGAACCCTGCCTTTCTCTTGGACGGCACTCGGCAGCTGCGTTCACCATATTTGTTGATCACACCACGTATGTGTATTCATGCACACATAATGCACCTATATACACACTTATGTAAATTTTTGAAAAGAAGGAGAGGATCTCAAATTTAGTACAAAAGGAAAAATGACAAAGGATAATTCAATATCTGAAAACACAAAAATATTAGCTTCCATGGAAACTATAAGCTAAAACAAAATGACAACATACTTGTTAGAAATACAATCTAAAATATGACCAAGGACATAGTATTTATTACACACGTCACCATGCATAAGCTGGGAGGTAACAGTTACTAGCAGGACCCTGATGTGTGTCATCCCTATACACTGTCTCCCCAGTCACAAGGCACCAAGGCTCACGTACTCTCTCTCATAGAGAAGGTCCAGGTGGCGATTAGGGGCCAGTGGTGAAGTGATGATGGGAAGGAAGCTGCACATGGCAGAAGGACCAGGGCCCAAGAGCTCCCCCTGCAGGAGGAGCAGAGAGCAGCTCCCTCTGCTCTGTGGGTGACTGCATGTCCCAGATAAGAGCTGCTTCCGGCGGTGCTTTTATCCCTGAAGGCCCATGCTGATGCCTGCTGCCCACCATGGGCTGGGGGATGGATGTCACATTGCAGTAACTGCATCGTTTCCCCCCGTAGTGTGTCAGGACCACATGCTGAGAGCTCAGAGGTTCCCAGCATGATGGTGGCATCTGACCTATGGCTCAGGACCTGTTCATATCATATCAGAACCTGTTCCCTCCTCCAAGTTCATCGTCACCAACCGCATAGGCCTCCCAAAGATCCTGTTCTCAGCCCTAAATTCCCTGGTGGTGAAAGCAAATCTTTCAAACAAGAGCTCTAGTTGCTAACAAGCAGAGTACTCCTTACGTCTATGTTCATAGATGATATTGTCCTCATATTTTCAGATCTGATTCTGTTCCTGTTAGACTTGGTGTCACGGTTTCACTAAAATAAGAACTTGAGTTTGAGATAAATGATCTCAATTTTAAGTTCATAGAATGTTTCTTGAACGTTTGATGGAATTCGCTCATGATACCTCTGGCTTCGACTTCGTTTGAGGGAAGATGCTCACTGATCCGGTGCACATACGTCTGTATGTGGATAAGCATTACTTTTTTTTCTCTTATTAAACACAGAACCTCAGAAACTATGGAGACGGTCAAGTGAGGAGTCAGCACAGTCACTGGAAGTAGTGAGAGAAGGTGGTAGAAGCAAGGGGATGACTGATACCTGGGCTCAGATGCCAGGAGCAAAGGACAGACACATGTGCCCCGAATGGAATCTCCTTGTCCAACGACTGAGGAAGGTGAGAAGAGGAGGCTGGGCCGTTTGGAAGAAGCCCCACAACTCTGATGGTTGGAACTGAGACCCCTGCCCTATTCCCCAAGTAGCTCGTACTCTCAGTTTTCTTGGTTAGGTTTCCTCATGAAAATGAGTTCCTGAGGTGTGACTGTCTGTGCATCTTTCCTGGACGTCAGGCCTGGACAGCAACTCCATGCAGGGTAAATAGTGACATGTGGTGCAAGGGTGTGAGTCAGAGCTGAGATAGGTCCTGAGGCACCAGATGCAGGAAAGTCACATGTTGTGAGGACACGACTTGACCGAGTGTGGGAGGGCCATGAGAGTATGTCCCACCTGGCCAGGCCCGACCCTGCCCTCTGAGGACTGTTTACCTGAACCTCTGCTGGGCTCAGATCCTCCATTTGAGTCCCTGAGACTCCGCCCAGCACCCTGCACAGGCTCCCTGATTTTGTAGATGGGTCTCCGGTGACACCACTCAGGACAGTAGAATGAGTAGGTGCCCTCCATTGGGTTTGTGCTAAGACATTAGTTGTCTCCGGG
>NW_027424137.1:0-6343 GCF_036562045.2 Rhinolophus sinicus | reverse complement strand
GAAAATTAAATTGAATAAAATAGAAACAATTAACTTTATATTCCATTTAAAATTCATATTGATATAAAGAATTTTTTTCTGTCTCATAAAATTTGTTTCTCCTAGAATTTTTTGAACACCTTCTGTTCTCATTCATGGATTGACATCTCCTTAAGAACCAATATAAGTTTGTTGGTGTGGCCAAAAGGCTCATCTTTCTCTTCCAAACTGTAAGTTTCATGAGAACTCTTATATTTTATGCCTTGAAGTAATCAACCTTAGAAAAAGAAACAATATGTGAACAATTATATGAAGACAATTATTTAAGTATTTCCATACAAAATTACACAAGAGCTATTCAGATATATGTATATAAGTGTTAGCCTAAGTAAATTATTCATTGATCAAATTATTAGGTCATTTATTGCCAGATTAATGATATATTATTCTCTGTATTTCAGGTTCCCAATATCTTCAGAGATGAGCAAGAATTGTGCGTTTGTGTCATTTCACTCACACTGGCTTTTTTATGATTCCTGTTTAGAAAGAAAACAATATGTTTGTAAGCACCCGACACTTTGCCATACCTGAAGTTGGTATAATGCTAATCTGTAAAGGACACATTTTTAATTTATTTAAAACTCACACAATAAAAGTTCTTATAATTATTTCTTATGATACAATTATGAGGACAGTTTTAGATTCACAACAAAATTACGATAGTTACTGAGATTTCCCATGTTTCTCCCTTCCCTACACATGCAGAGCTTCCTCCATGATTAACATCACTCACCACAATGGTCATTTGCTACTGAGAATGAATCTACATTGATGCATCATATTCACTTAAAATCCACAGTTTATGTGAGGCTTAACACTTGGTGTAGAATTATTTTTAAATCTATATTTTTATATTATTTTTTAAAATATGTACCCAAGTACATGTTGCATGTTTCGTAAGATTTTGCTGTTTATTAAAATAGACAGTGTATTTTAATGTCAAGAGGTGTTATTTCTAAGTCCTCAATATGGTAAATAATTCCATTTATATTTTCAAACTAGTTAATTTGTCATAGCGTTCGAACGTTGAAAATGAGGATTCAACTTTAAATTGGCAGTTAAGGATTCAACTGGCATACTGTGTAAGTCATAGTGGAGTCAATAGGGAGAGGAAATTTGATTTAAAAATTATTAAATTTTGTAGGGGAGATAGCCTACAAACAGGAGATAAAAATTATAAAGAATACCCTAGGGTTAAAGAAGAGTACCCAAAGGTGGCATTATTTGGAAGCCAGGTCTACTCCCTCAGGATGGGTTTCCGACTTCACTGAACACAGTGTGGCTGCAGACAACCTTACGGCTGACACGTTCACTGGGTTGCCCTGGATAGAGCAGTTCCTCAGTCCGCTGGCTGTTACTGGTGAGCACGGATCTCAGGCTGTGACTGGCAAGCAGGAAGACCTCCCTACCACGGTGTCCGCAGGCAGAGGTTAGAAAAGAGGGAACTATGACTGGGACTGGCCACAAAAACTGCTGGAAGGTGAATACCACAGGACTTTCTGTATGCATGCAACTGGCAACCTCACCACAGAGCCAATGGGGAGAAAGCAGCATGAAACCAGGAACAAGAGTTCTTTCCCTGGCAGTATCTCTTCAGTGACTTTTCTGGCAAAACAAATCAGCTGACAAGGTTGAAAAGTTATAGGATCTAGCTCCATTATCTCAGAGAGGGCAATGAAGGACAAATTTGGAGCTGAGATTAGTAAATTGTTAATTGGCCCTCGAGATTACTGTGCAAGAACTACAAAGTTGATACATGACATAATTCTTTTAATAGAATACCCTAAAGACTCCACCAAAAAACTATTAGAAGCAATAAACAAACACAGTAAAGATGTAGGATACGAAATCAGTGTACAAAAATCCATGCATTTCTACATGCTAACAATGAAATTTCAGAAAAAAAGAAAAAAAGCAACACACATTTCTTTTGAAATTGCAACAAAAAAGAATAAAATACCTAGGAATAAACATAGAAAGGATGGAAGAACCTATACACTGAAACAATAAGACATTATTAAAAGATTTGAAGAAGATACAAAGAAATGAAAAGGTATTCTGAGTTCATGGATTGGAAGAATCAACATAGTTAAAATTGCCATATTACTCAAAGCACGATACTGATTTAATGTAATTCCCATCAAAATCCCAGTGAAAATTTTTATTGTAATTTTGTCTTGTCTTGAACCATCATTTATTTTTCTTTTAAATTACATTTATTCAGGGTGACAATGGATAGTAAAATTACATAGGTTTCACGTGTACATTTCTATAACAAATCATCTATATATCACACGGTGTGCTCACCACCCAGAGTCAGTTCTTCCATCACCATCTGTTTGACCACCTTTACCCTCTTCTACCATCATCCCCCTTACCCTCTGGTAATCACTAAACTATTGTCTGTGTCTATGAGTTTTTCTTTCTTTGTTTGTCTTGTTCCTTTGTTGCTTTCAGTTTTATATCCCACATGAGTGAAGGCATATGCTTTTCAACTTTCTCTGTTTGAGTTATTTTGTTTAGCAGAATAATCTCAAGATCCGTCCATGTTGTTGCATGTGACAGTGTGTCATATTTTCTTATGGCAGAGTAGTAGTGTTCCATTGCATGTATGTACCAAAACAACTTTATCCAATCATCTATAGAAGGACACTTTGCTCTTTCCATGTCTTGGCCACTGTAAACAAAGCTGCAATGAACATGGGAGTACATATATATTTATGGATAAATGTTTTCAGATTTTTGTGTTTACACCCAGGAGAGGGATAATCATCAGATTTGTGTGGAATTACAAAAGAGCCTGGATAGCCTAGGCAATCCTGAAAAAGAACAAAGCTGGATGTACCACACTCCTTGACTTCAATTTATACTACAAAGTGACAATAATCAAAACAGCACGGATTTGGAAGAAAAACAGACATACACAGCAATGGACTAGAATTGAGAATCCAAAAATTAACCCACATACATATGGGCACATAATTTTCAACAAAGGAGCCAAAAACATACAATGGAGGCAAGAAAGCCTTTTCAATAAACGGCGCTGGGATAATTGGAAAACCACGTGCAAAATAATGAACCTAGACCGCAATTGCTCTCTGTGTACCAAAATAACACAACATGGATCAAAGTACTAAACATGAGACATAAAACAATAAACTGCGTAGAAGAAAGCATATGTACTAAACTTATGGACCTTAGGTTCAGAGATGATTTAATGAATTGACATCAAAGTCAAGGGAAGTAAAATAAAAAATAAATGATGGTACTATATATCAAACGAAAAAGATTCTGCACAGCAAAGAATCCATCAACAAAACAAGAGGAACAAACAGAATGACAGGAGATATTTGCTAACAATACATGCCATTGTTTTGGGCCAATATCTAATTATTGGTGCAATAGTGATTGCATTTAAAAGGTTAAAAAAATTGCATTGCAATATATATATATATATATATATATATATATATATATATATATATATATATATATAAAACTCCTACAACTCCTCATCTTTTAAATCTAGGAGCGCTCTCCATGCTTCAATGATGAGGAAGCTGGAGCCTTAGGAAGCTTGAATGATCTGAGCCCTGTTACCTCTTGCATCTTATCCTCTAATGCAATGTTTCTCAACCAATTTTTAAAAAAATTTTTCTCCCTCAACCTAAAGGCACTAAGGAGCTTTCAGAGAGATGTTTTCTTAGACCTACCTGAAAATTCAAAACCACAAATGTATTACACTCTTCTTATGTATTTATGTACTTTCTTGTGTACTTGTATATCTGTACTTTATACATAAAGTGAGATTTTTTCACTAACATCAAAAATCTTTTTTTGTCCCTTTTTTGAGGATATCATCCCTGTTGAGAATGAATGAGGTAACACTTTCCTTTCACTCACTCTGCTCCACCCATATCAGCCTCCTCGCTGATCCTCAAATATTCAGATATGCTTCTTCAATAGGAAATTTCATTAGTTGTTTGCTCGATTTCAAATAGTTTTCTCCTTTTATCTGCTATCTTAGTTTTCTTACCAAATTTATGTCTTTGTCCAAATACTACCCTCCCAATGAATCCCAATGAAATTTCAGTTTCCCCTCACAAATGGCACTCCCAATTCCACTTACTCTATTAAATGCTTCATACAATATTTTTTTTCTAACTTATTATATTATCTATTTCAACTTTTTTTGGTTTAAACAACCAATTTTCTGGAGGCTAGCTGAAATGAAGGCGTCAACAGGGGGTGTCCTCATTTGAAGACTCTTAGGAAGACTATGTCCCATGCCTTTCTCTGAGCTTCTGGTGTAGCCCCCAGTCTTGACATTCCTTGGCTCACTGACAATACTCCAAACTCTGCTTCTGTCATCTCATTGCTCTCCTGTGTGTCTCTGTCTTTGTGTCCAAATCTCTCTTCTTTTGAATATCGTTGCATTAATTGGGAATAGTATTTATGACCTCATCTTAACTTGATTACATTTGCATGGACTCTATTCCCAATAAAGGTGACATTTATAGGCTCTTGGATATCAATTTGGGGAGGGCATGTGAACACTATTAGAAAAATGTGAAATACAGAAAATGAGCAAAATGGCAGGTCAATGTCCAAATTGTGTCATGGGTGTCATTGTAACTGGTTTCAAATCAAAACTATTTGGTTTGGTGTTTATGAAAACTGAATTCACCATAAGTCAATGAAAGGTTGGCAGTGATGTGAATCTCAGAAGAGAGGGAAAAATATCCTGGCATAAAATCAGAAGTCACAGTTCACTTGCTTTTTAATAAGAAAAGAGCACACAAATTTAAATGACAGGTAAATATAAAAGAGTAGTGCAAAATATGAATGGTAGTAAAGCCCAGTTAACTAGAATGTCTTCTATGAAAAGGTAAATATCAAAGATTGGTCTGATGATATAAAATTACAGGATCTCATAGTGGCATTCACTTTTCTACTCTATTTCGATTGTGTTTCTCTTTAATTCCACATATAAATGATACCAACAGTATTTATCTTTTCTTTCTAGCTTATTTACTTAGCATAATTTTAGGTTCATCCTTGTCACAAATGAGAGAAATTTATTTTCTCATAGCTGAAAAAATAATTCAATGAACAGTTTTTAGACAAGATGGTGGAGTAGGTACATGCTGTGCTTGCATCCTCTCATAAACATCAAAATTACAATTAAATTGAACAACCATCATTGAGAATGCAAAAGTCTGGAATAACAATTGTATAACTGAGAAAACAGGAAAATCCATTGACACTTAGCAGTGACAAAATGTCCAAAGTGTCAGAAAAATAAGGAGGGTTGAAGTTTGAACATGAGGCAAAGGACACCAGGTATCACTGGTTATCCCAGAAAAGACAAGGCTGTGAATGAAGACTGTGGTTGAGTGACATGGAAGTCCCAGTCATTTCTCTTAAAAGGCGATGCAACAAATTTACTCATTGATGGATTCATTCAGAGTTAGCACTGGGGCAGCAGCTCTAGGACACCAGGGACATAAAATGAATTGTCTGACTTTAAGGCAGAAAACTGGATTTCTGCTGAACAGAAGTGCTGTAGAGCCATTATTCTTTGTTGAACATTCTCTTAGCATGTAAATAACAGCCTTCATATCTGTCTCCACCAATGGCTAACATTGCCTTGTATGATTTGAGACCCTGATTCAACAGCTGCTTCAGTGGCTTTTCCATACAATCAGACTGTCTTGGCTCATGCTTCATGTTCTAAATGTCTTTTCACAAAAGAAATTAGCAGTGTCTAGAAATATCATACCTTTTGCTAAGCATCCAAGCCCAGCAGGAGTGGCAGTAGCCTTTCACAGCTTAGCCTCTAGGCATTTTCATCAATTTGAAATCCACAGATCGCTTGGCTCATACCAGGTGGCTCTGGGCAGAGCACAAATGAGGCCATTGACATTATCTTTCCCAAGGGGATCACACCAGTGGCTGGCTTTGAATCACCAAAGCACCAACTGTCATCCACCAGGTAACATATCTAGAAGACTGGCCACCAGACCCACTAAAATGAATCTTGACAGGATCACTGCAGAATGCTCCTACTATAGTCACAGCCAGTCCACACAATTGGAGCCTGTGTCAATCCCCACTGACATGTAAACAGCATCCAAGGTTCAACTATAACAGCAAACACAACTCATCACCTGTAAAATGACCAAGAATACCACTGGTCTGATACAGCATAAAGGCCAATCTACCAAGACACATGTCTCTTTTTAAATACAAATGCAAGGTGTAGTCAAAATAATAAAGAAACAGGTCCAAAGAATAACCTCCA
>NW_027424136.1:0-6379 GCF_036562045.2 Rhinolophus sinicus | reverse complement strand
CTCAGTGAAAGTAAATCTTTCCAGCCTCAACCTTACTTTGACATAGAAGATACAAGGTCACTGAAACTCACAAAAGTAAATATTTCAAGGAGACAGAATCTACTAATTGTCTAGAAAGCCCTTAGTTTTCTGTGTCTGGGAACTGGCCGTTTCACCACATTCCTCAGCAGCCGTTAGGCGCTTTCAGATAAGGCAGAGACAATGTTATGGGGGCAGAAACCGAGCCAGTCTGCAAGGTTCAGGGTTGCAAGAAACCATGGCTCCCACATCTCCCCTTTTTATTTTATAAAAGCAAAGTCCATCCAGCCAGGATGGCGAGGTGACGGTGCCTGACTTAGGCATCCCAGGACGCCTGCCTCAACTTACCCGTCATTGGTACTCATATTTTATTAATACAAGCCCTGTCTTAGGTGTTGAAGCGGCTCCCAAGTATTTGCCCGTCGTTGACTAACCGCCCCTCTAAATGCATGGGGAGAAAGACTTAAGGCTTCGCCTTGAGCTCAAGCTGATGGATGTCAGCTCGTAAGTCTAACATCCTGCTGATGAAACATCTGATGAGGATAGGGAGTAGGCACAGAACCAAGCAGACACAGATGCCCAATGTAAGAAATATTATAACAGAATGGGTAATATAAGGCATAGAGGGCAAAACACTCCTAAGAACATCAACAAACTCAGAGGCAGCCTGAGCTGCATCAAATTTTAAGGTTCAGCTTCTCTCATACTTTGAATTTTATCATGAAGCCAGCTTTCTTTTATACACACAGAAACAAGAAGGTTACATAAAGCGGCTGAGGCAGCAAGTACAGATTAGTTACGTTTTCTCAAAGTTTGACCCTGACTGTCTTTAGACCTTTTGATATTGTCCCATTCCCAGGACAGCAGGTGTCTGTTTGTTCTTTATGCTTATCGGAGTTTCCCTCAGCCATCCTCCCAAACTCTGCTTGAAGTTACATTTTCTTAACCCTTAATGCTCCAATTCCCTACATATCCCCCTTTTTTATTTTTTTTGAGATCGTGTCTGGCTTAGGTGGTCAGTACAGACATTTTTACTTACCCGTCATTGGATATCAATCATCAAAGCGATCGACTCCTGTCTTAGGTTGTAAAAACGCTTACTGATCATTACCCGTCATTGGCTACCGATCTCCTTTGAGGAAAGCCAGAGACAGCGGTGGCTTTTCCAGGCAGGGGAAGGGAGGCAAGGCTCCTTTTTGGATCTTTTAAGGCAGCTCATTGGGGGTCCCCACTCGGTTTTGTCTGGCTTAGGTTGTATCTCCCGTGAGATATCTTACCCGTCTTTGGCTGCAAACCATCTTTTGGGGACCAGACAGAGAGACATAAGGTGTAAAATATAGAGATAAGCAAAGTTCCTAAAAAGGCACAGTCTTACAGGCTCTTCTTTCCTTAAGGAAAGACATGGGGGGGACAGTCGGCTAGGCTGTTGTGTGACTACATCTCCCCCTTTTTTGTTTTTGAAGTATGAGAAACACAGAACGTGCAGTTGTTTCATTTACAGCCGTTGGAGCTATTTGTCCACATCTGAGGACTATGTAAAACAAACAGAACAATAAACAGAATAGCAATATCTCCAGCAAAACCTCTACCCAAAGTCTTTATCTATTTAACAGGGTCTGAAGTGGAAAGTCCTTCTGCAGCTGCAGAAAGTGAGAGCTTTTTCACACCCTAGGGGCGTGGATGGGTATCTATAGATGTCTCTTCTTCTGTGGGCTGTCGCTCATGGTATGGTTTAACACCGACCAGGAATTCACAAAGGTTTTTCTTCCGGACCTGGAGAAATACAAGCAAAGCCTCTTTCCCGTGTTATCTCGCGGGGAGAAGTAGGATCAGCTTTTTCGCATAATATTTTAAACAAAGGTTGTAATTCACCGGTTGTCAACCGCAACTGAGGTCTAATCCAGTTAATGTCTCCCAGTAGCTTTTGGAAATCATTTAATATTTTTAAACAATGTTGCCGGATTTGTATTTTTTGAGGCACAATGGCCTGAGGCATTAAACAATATCCCAGATAAGAGTAAGGAGGCACTTGTTGAACTTTTTCTGGGGGCTATAACTAGCCCATAATTGAGGAGTTTTTTTTTGTAAGTGAGCAAAAGCAGCAAGCAACTTTGGTTCACAAGAGTGGGCAAGAAGTATGTCATCCATGTAGTGGATGATGTAAATATCTGAAAATGTCCTTTAGGTAGGTTTTATAGCAGCTGATACAAATTTTTGACATAATGTAGGGCTACTAGCCATTTTTTGAGGTAGCACTAGCCAATGATATCTCTTAAAAGGTTTTTGTAAATTAACAGAAGGAACACTGAAAGCAAACCTAGGGCAGTCATCAGGATTTAAAGGTATAGTATAAAAACAATCTTTTAAGTCCAAAACAATTTTATATGTGTTTTTTGGTATGGCTGCAGGACAGGGCAAGCCTGGCTGTAAGGCTCCCATTAATTTCATGGTTTTATTAACCTTTTGTAAATCTTGTAATAATCTCTATCTACCAGATTTTTTCTTAATAACAAAAATGGGAGAATTTTAGGGAGAATTGGAGGAAGCAATGTGTCCCTTTTAAAGTTGGTCCTGTACTAGCAGCTTGTAAACTCTTTTGTAGGGGGGACCTTTGATCTTTTACGCCTGGTAATTGTCTCATTGTCACAGGGGCTACAACAGGGGCCTCAGGCTGTGGATCCAGCCCTGCAACTACACTTGGAGGAGAGCTTAATTGTAACCTAGGCTTCTATTTTGATTGAGATTTTAATAAAGGCCCAGTCTGTTGAGCCTGGACTAATTGCATTTGAACAGAGAGGGAAGTGAGTGCAGCTTGTAATCTTTGCACCTCTGCTTCCAAGGGGGATCTTTACCCCGAGGATTCCATTGATTTCTAAAAGGAATCTGGGGACTCCGAGGACAATTTCCTCCATCCACAGCAACTTTAAGTTCAATCAGCTGTCCCTGAATCTTTTTTAGCTGATCTGCAAAAGAAAGTGTAGTGCCTGCAGGTTGTCTGCCTTCTTGAGCCATAGCCACCAAAGGAGGGTATTTGTTCCTATTATGTTTGGCTGCTTCATCCTCTGAGTCTTCCTGATCCTGAGAGTCTAAATCTTCCCAGTCCTCGACCGGAGGTTCATAATAAATAGGCTCTGTATCTTTAAAAAGTTCTTCTGTGGGTTTGGCTTCCTCCCCCTTTTCTCTCTCTGCCAGAGAAGCGGCAGATGAAAGAATTTCTTCATTGCCAGCTTGTTTTACTTTCTCTAGCTTACAGCTCTTACGCCTGAGATCTAAACAATCTCTAATCAAGGTCCACAACCCGAATGTTTCTACAGGGATCTGCTGAGGTCCGTGGGCAGCATAATAATCTTGTAACTGCTCTCCCATTTTCTCCCAAGTTTCCAGACTGACAGTGCCTTCTTCTGGAAACCATGGACAAACTTCTTTACAAATTCTAAAACTTATCTAACTGTTCCCTGCTCACCCGACTGCCTCGGGCGGCAAGCTATTTCTTAAGTCCTCTAACATACAGGCCCTTGTTGCTAGCGTGACCCATTCCTCTCCCTAACTCGGCCCTTCTTTCAAACAAAGAAAACACTCTGATGCCGTCTGGCCGTGCCTCGCGGAGCCAAATCCGTCTTAGCTAAGGCGGCGCCGTATAATTCCCGCCAGGTGGGTTGTAAAGCCCAGTCGCCGTTATGCCATATGACAGAACCGGAACCGCAGATTAGGGCCCAATCAAGCTCCGTGACAAGAAGTCGTGGAACTATCACTCACTCACACATTCATTCGACCGAGGGGTATTGTGTCTTACTCACCACGCATCCACTGATAAGCTCTCTACGAGCTGGGCCCTTGCCACGTGGTGTTCCTCACTGTTACCCCCGTATTCAGGTCCCTGTTCGGGCGCCAAGTGTGACGGGCCAGCCGCCACGAGTCGATCAGTACCTGAATGGGGGAGTGGGAATGAAATAAAAGACACACACAAATGCTAATGCGGCCGGTCTTCAGTCATGCTGAAGCCCTGAGTTTATTATCTCTAACCAATATATACAATTTGAGTACGTGCAGTTAAACGAAGAAGATATGCATTATCTCAGTGAAAGTAAATCTTTCCAGCCTCAACCTTACTTTGACATAGAAGATACAAGGTCACTGAAACTCACAAAAGTAAATATTTCAAGGAGACAGAATCTACTAATTGTCTAGAAAGCCCTTAGTTTTCTGTGTCTGGGAACTGGCCGTTTTCACCACATTCCTCAGCAGCCGTTAGGCGCTTCTCAGATAAGGCAGAGACAATGTTATGGGGGCAGAAACCGAGCCAGTCTGCAAGGTTCAGGGCTGCAAGAAACCATGGCTCCCTACAGGACCCTCCACACTGCCTTCCATAACGGTTAAGCTGTGCTTCTTTTTACTCAGTCTACTCACTACCAAGGCTAGATCCAGAATTGCTTCTATCACAAAACCTGTCCACATCACTCCAGCTGACTGAGATTGTTACCTATTTTAAATTCACAAATCTCATTGTTGTATATCTCACTTGAAACTAATTATATTTTATCATGCCAAACCACTTGTCATGTCTCTTCTATAATTTAATCCTTCTGCTGTTACTTACATTTGATATATTTATGTTTTATTCCTCCAAATAGTTTGCAAGCTCCTTGTGAGCAAGGTCCAGACCCACTGCTTCATTGTATATTGTTACTTTGCATTTCTCTGGCACTTTAGAGATGATGAATCCCTTCCACATATATTACCTTATTTGAGCTTCAAAATAATTCTATCTGTTTAGAAGAGCTGGCATTTAGTATTATTCTAATTTCTCAGATGGGGATGGCTGGAGTAAGAACTGTTAAATGGCTTGCCCAAAGTTACACTCCACCATGTTTTCCACGTTTCAGTGTTCAATAAGTATCAATGATTTATCTATTCATTAAATCCTAGCTCAATTCCACATCCAGCCTGATATTTTAAGCAGTAGGTTTTTTTATTTGATGGAGGGAGTTGGCTCTAAAGACATCCTGAGCTCACTGGCTTAATAGCCGCATCACCCTAACTGTTTGAAATGCATGTGATGAAATCAGGACAACACAGACAGATGACTCATCAGATTTCCAGCATGTACCCCTCCCTCCTGTGTTCCTTCGGAGTAAGTTTCAGAGAATCCCTTTCCTGCTTCACTTCTCTCCAGGCTGCCTATTAAGACACAGGTGGAGGTAATGAAACAGTGGGTTTTAAAATTCTTCTTTCCAGATGTCATCTATTTAGTTTTTGCAATATTACTTGGCAGCCATATTTGATTTTAGAAGTGTCAGGATTACTTGAAACCATATGACAGAACTGTTTTTCTTATGGAACCAAATGTTGTAAAAGGCTTTGGTAGTAAAAGTGGTGCAACAAAAATGGAATTCATAAAGAAGGATTTTATACCTTTTATATTTTCAAGAGTCTGTCAACCTTGGAAGGACAAAAGTGCAAGTACTTTTTAAGGTCCTCAGTGGGTGGAGGGCCCTTGTTCGCCCACATCTGTGCAGCACAAAGTGAATCAAAATGTTGAGTAAATTAATGGCTGCTTCCTGCCTCCATCTCCTCTCTCCCTCTGCATCCCATTCTGTCCTCGGTGAATGTAGACTAAAGTTTTCAATTTGTCTGAATTACCTGCAAAGTTGTAAGGATAAATGAGGTGTGAAAGCACTTTAGAGAATTGCTTTGAAGAATCCAAACCCAGTCTAAGCAGAACCCTCTGTACTCTATAATCCAAGAAGAAAGAAGATGATGATAATGACTAAAATGAAAATTTGGAATCAGGTAAAAGAGAATTGGACTTCTAAGGTGTGTCTCAGGGTCAAAGGTAGCTGTGATACAGAAAGAAATGAGGTGGAATTAGAAGATTTGAAACCCAGTTGTCACTTATTCATGGTGTAACCGGAAACAATCATCATATCTGCTTGTGTGTGTTTCCTTACTGGTATATAGTGATAATAACGCCTGTCTCATGGGGTGGCTGTGAAGAGCAAAAGACATGAATTACAGGGAAAAGCTTGGTAAAGTGAAAGATGCTGTACAAAAGTAAGGGGTTACAGTTATTATTTGGAATAGTATTTTATGCTTTGATGTGTGCATTTATAGAAGTGTATTGTGGATTTTAACGTTCCCATGGATGGTTGAGGCACAAATTATCTATGACACTTGAACAAAGATTATGTTATAACCATTAGTTACTGATTTACAAAGTGAATTAATGCCCTTACGAAACCATGCCCTACCACTCCCCAAGAGACACCTTGCTTTTGCTAGGAAGATCTCTTCTTGAACCCAGACATGCTCTGGCTTCCATTCTGCTTCTGTGCTTTTGTCTATCTAGTTCTTCAGCCAGGGG
>NW_027424135.1:0-6406 GCF_036562045.2 Rhinolophus sinicus | reverse complement strand
TACTGGAAAACAAAAGAAAGACCACTTTCTATCAACCTGTTGCAGAAGTCACTCCTGTAGATGTCTAGGAAGAGAAATAGTAAACCAGTAATCACCATGAATAACCAAGGTAACAAGATAGCTCAGAAAGAAAGTGAAAAATCTCCAGAGAAGGCACTTAAAGATACAGAAATATGTGACTTAAATGACAGAGAATTCAAGAGTACACTTCTGAAAAAACTCAACGAGATGCAAGAAAACACAGATAGGCAGTTAAATGAATTCAGAAACACAATCAAAGAGCAGCATGAGCATTTTACGAAAGAGATTGAAATTTCAAAAAAGAACCATTTAGAATTTCTGGAGATTAATAACTCAAGAGAAGAAAATAAGAATGAAATAACCAGCTTAGGTAGTAGAGTTGACCAGATGGAGGAAAGAATCAGTGACATTGAAGATAGAAACCTGGAAATGACACAGATAGAAGAACAAAGTGACTTGAGACTTAAAAGAAATGAAAGAACTCTACAAGAACTTTCTGACTCCATCAGAAAGAGCAACATAAGAATAATGGGCATACCAGAAGGAGAAGAAAGAGGAAAGGGAACACAGAATATATTCAAACAAATTGTTGATGAGAACTTCCCAAATTTGTGGACAGAAGTGGACCCTCGAATAAAAGAAGGAAATAGAACACCTAGTTACCTCAATTCCAACAGGCCTTCCCCAAGGCACATTGTATTGAAGCTGTCTAAAATCAACGACAAAGAAAGAATCCTCAAGGCAGCCAGGGAAAAGAAGACGGTAACTTACAGAGGAAAGCCCATTAGATTATCATCAGATTTTTCAGCAGAATCTCTACAAGCCAGGAGGGAGTGGAACCAAATATTCAAACTATTGAAAGAGAGAAATCATGAGCCAAGAATAATATATCCAGCAAAGATATCCTTTAGATATGAAGGAGGAATAAAGACTTTCCAGACATAAGGAAGCATTGGGAATTTTCTAATACACGACCTGCACTACAAGAAATACTAAAGGAGGCTATTCGATCACCAACAACCGGAACAATTTGTGGCAACCAAAACTCGAAAAGGGGGAGAGTAAAGGCCTGAACCGGAATATGGGAATGGAGAAAGTAAGCGTGCTGAAGAAAATGGAATACTCTAAATATCAAACTTTCTTTTACATAAACTGAAGCATAACAACTCAAAATAAATCCAGAACTGAAATATATACTGAAATAAAAGAAGAAACAGAGGAACCATCATAGAATACCACCACACAGAAATAATAGACAACAACAAAAAGGAAAAGAAGCAATGGAGACACAGCCTTTACAGAAAACTAAAGATAGAATGACAGGAAATAGTTACATATCAATAATCACCCTAAATGTAAATGGACTGAACTCACCAATAAAAAGGCACAGAGTGGCAGATTGGATAAAAAAACTAAACCCAACCATATGCTGTCTCCAAGAGACACATCTCAGGAACAAGGACAAGCATAGGCTCAAAGTGAAAGGGTGGAAATTGACACTCCAAGCAAATGGTACCCAGAGAAAATCAGGTGTAGCCATAATGATATCAGATGAAAGAGACTTCAAGGTGAAAAAGATAACAAGAGACAAAGATGGACATTTCATAATGGTGAAGGGGACTGTACAACAAGAAGACATAACAGTCATCAATATTTATACCCCCAGTCAGGGAGCACTGAAATACACCAAGCAACTACTAACAGAACAAAAGGGAGAAATTGACCAAAACACAATTATACTAGGGGACTTAAATACATTATTGACAGCTATGGATAGATCATCCAAACAGAAAATATATAACAAAATAGTAGCCCTAATTGACACATTAGATGAAATGGACATAAATGACATTTATAGAGCACTTCATCCTAAATATCAGACTATACAATCTTTTCTAGTGTACTTGGAACATTCTCAAGGATAGATCATATATTGGGACATAAAATCAGTCTCAACAAATTTAAGAAGATTGAAATCATACCATGCATATTCTCTGATCACAAGGCTTTGAAATTGGATATCAACTGTAAAAACAAAGTGGGAAAAAACACAATACATGGAGATTAAACAACATACTTTTAAAGAATGACTGGGTCAAAGTACAAATTAAAGGAGAGATCAAAAGACACATAGAAACAAATGACAATGAAAAGACATCCTACCAAAATTTTTGGGATACAGCGAAAGCCGTTTTAAGAGGGAAATTTATCTCATTACAGGCATATCTCAAGAAACAAGAAAACTACCAAATGAATAACCTCATGTTACTCCTTAAAGAACTAGAAAAAGAAGAACAAGTAAAATCCAAGTTCAGCAGAAGAAAGGAAATAACAAAAATTAGAGCAGAACTAAATGAAATAGAGAACAAAAAGACAATAGAAAAAATTAATGTGACAAAGAGCTGGTTCTTTGAGAAGATTAACAAAATTGACAAACCCTCGGCTAGACTTACTAAGATCAAAAGAGAGAAGACACTGATTAACAAAATCAGAAACGTAAAAGGGGAAGTTATCACGGACACCACAGAAATACAAAGGATCATCCAAGAATACTATGAAGGACTATATGCCACCAAATTCAACAACCTAGAAGAAATGGACAAGTTCTTAGAAACATATAGCCTTCCAAGGCTGAACCATGAAGAACTGGAAAATCTAAACAGACCGATCACCAGCAACGAAATTGAATCAGTCATCCAAAACCTTCCCCAAACCAAATTCCGGGAGCATATGGCTTCACTAGTGAATTCTACCAAACCTTCAGAGAGGATCTAATACCAATCCTGCTCAAACTCTTCCAAAAAATTGAAGAAGAGACAGTACTCCCTAACTCATTTTATGAGGCCAACATTACCCTGATACCAAAATCTGGTATGGACAGCACAGAAATAGAAAACTACAGACCAATATCTCTGATGAATACCGATGCAAAAATCCTAAATAAAATTATAGCAAATCGAATACAACAATGCTTTAAAAAGATTATTCATCATGCCCAAGTGGGGTTCATCCCCGGGGCACAAGGATGGTTCATCATCCGTAAATCCATCAATGTGATACATCACATAAACAAAATAAAGGACAAAAATCATATGATTATATCAATTGATGCAGAAAAAGCATTTGACAAGATACAACATCCATTTATGATTAAAACACTTAATAAACTGGGTATAGAAGGAAAATACCTTACATAATAAAGGCCATATATGACAAGCCCTCTGCTAATCTCATAGTTAATGGAGAAAAAATGAAGCCCTTTGCTCTATGTTCAGGAACACGACAGAGATGTCCCCTATCACCTCTGCTTTTCAACATAGTGTTGGAAGTCCTTGCCAGAGCAATCAGGCAAGAGAAAGAAATAAAAGGCATCCAAATTAGGAATGAAGAAGTTAAATTATCACTCTTTGCTGATGACATGATGCTATATATAGAAAACCCTAAAGACTCCACCAAAAAGCTATTAGAAACAATCAACGAATACAGTAATGTTGCTGGCTACAAAATCAACACACAAAAGTCCATTGCCTTCCTATATACTAACAATGAAATCTCAGAAAAAGAAATCCAAAAAACAATTCCTTTTGCAATTGCAGCACAAAGAATAAAATACCTAGGAATAAACTTAACCAAGGATATGAAAGACCTACATGCTGAAAAGTACAGGACATTATTGAAATAAATTGAAGAAGACACAAAGAAATGGAAAGACATTCCGTTCTCATGGATTGGAAGAATCAACATAGTTAAAATGGCCATATTACCCAAAGCAATATAAAGATTCAATGCAATCCCCATCAAAATCCCAATGGCATATTTTAAAGAAATAGAACAAAAATCATCAGATTTGTTTGGAATCACAAAGGACCCCGAATAGCCAAAACAATCTTAAGAAAAAAGAACTATAATGGAGGTATCACACTTCCTGACTTTGGCTTGTAGCACAGAGCTACAATAATCAAAACAGCATGGTATTGGCAGAAAAACAGACACATAGACCAAAGGAATAGAATTGAGAACCCAGAAATAAAACCACATAAATATGGACAGATAATTATTGACAAAGATGCAAAAAACATACAATGGAGCAAAGACAGCCTCTTCAATAAATGGTGCTGGGAGAATTGGATAGCCACGTGCAAAGAAATGAAACTGGACTGCTATTTGTCACCATGTACCAAAGTTAATTCAAAATGGATCAAAGACTTAAGCATAAGACCTGACACAATAAACTGCATAGAAGAAAACATAGGTACTAAACTTATGGACCTTGGGTTCAAAGAGCATTTTATGAACTTGACTCCAAAGGCAATGGAAGTAAAACTAAAATAAATGATTGGGACTACATGAAACTTAAAAGCTTCTGCACAGCAAAAGAAACCATTGACAAAATAAAGAGGCCACCAACTGAATGGGAGAAGATTTTTGCAAACAGTGCCTCTGATAAGGGGCTAGTATCCAGAATATACAAGGAACTCATGCAACTCAACAACAAAAAAACAAACAACCCAATTGAAAAATGCGCAGAGGACTTGAAGAGACATTTCTCCAAAGAGGACATACAAATGGCAAATAGACATATGAAAAAATGCTCAACATCACTAATCATCAGAGAAATGCAAATCAAAACCACAATGAGATATCACCTTACCCCAGTCAGAATGGCGATCAACAAGACAAATAGTAACAAATGTTGGAGGCTGTGGAGAAAAGGAACCCTCATACACTTTTGGTGGAATGCAGACTGGTGCAGCCGTTATGGAAGGCAGTATGGAGGTTCCTCAAAAAATTACGAATAGAATTGCCATATGACCCCGCAATCCCTCTCCTGGGTATCTACCCAAAAAATCTGAAAACATTTCGAGATAAAGACACGTGTGCTCCAATGTTCATTGCAGCTTTGTTTACAGTGGCCAAGACATGGAAACAACCAAAATGTCCTTCGATAGATGAATGGATAAAGAAGTGGTGGTATATAAACACAATAGAATACTATTCGATGGTAAGAAAAGATGATATAGGAACATTTGTGACAACATTGATGGATCTTGAGAGAGTAATGCTGAGCGAAACAAGTCAGACAGAAAAAGCAGAGAACCATGTGATTTCACTGATATGTGGTATATAAATCAAAAACAACAAAAGAACAAGACAAACAAATGAGAAACAGAAACTCATAGACACAGACATTAGTTTAGTGGTTGCCAGAGGTTGAGGGGGGAGGGGGGTGGGGGGTGGGAGATGAGGGTAAGTGGGATTGAGTGTATGGTGATGGAAGGAGAACTGACTCTGGGTGATGAACCCACAATGGGATTTATAGATGTTGTAATACAGAATTGTACACCTGAAATCTATGTAATTTTACTAACAATTGTCACCCCAATAAATTTCATAAAATTAAATTTAAAAAAAAAGAAAAAAAAATGTTTTCTGTGTTACTTTAATAATCTTGGCACTAGGGAAAATTTTAAATTAAAAAAAAAAAAAGTCTGATCTTCATAATTGAGGAAGCATTCCCGATTCTCAAACCTTTACTAATAGTCTGTATATTTTGCACGAGGGTCTCCATGTGTTTTCTGGCAATCTATCATGACTTCCAATTCTCTGTTATGTCACCTGAAAAGGCATAGCAGAGAGTGTCTTCCCACTGAGAAATTCACTGTATTTGACAAGTACAATATGGAGAACTACAGTATATACTGAGCCAGCTACTTAGCCCACAGACAAAGAAAGTGGACCTTCTTTCTTTCTTAGGTAATTCCTGGAGAACCTGACCTCTACTGAATTATATCCAACCCTCTGAAATCAGCCATTTATTATGGACGCAATGGGGAATTCAGATGGTAGACCCAAGGAGCTCTTTCTGCCTGTCAGAACTAACAGCATATGTGTATGCTTCCTCTTCATGTACAAACACTCTTTTGACACCACTCAGCAAATGATGAGGACAATCAAGAACCTGATTTTGCCCCTCACTAAGTATGAAAAGTGGTTATCATAGAAAATCACCATCAGAGACTAGAAGACCTAATCTGCTTTTATCAGGAGCTCATATTCATCTAGAAAAACTCTTTGATGGTGCACTTTTTGGAGCCAGCGCTCACACCACTGCATGTCAGTTCTTGCTCCTCTTTGAAATCGCAAAGTGATTCCTTGCAAGTCATTGTGGCTGGGCACAAGAGCATCTATAGAATGAGAAAGAAGGCTCTAGAGATCACACTCAGGTCTCAAAGTGGAAGGACTGTCTTGGATTACTCTCTGTGCAGCAATTGTCCAAGGCTCCTCTGATGCTGAGGCCTCCTGCAGAGGAGATGAGTATGTCACAGCTGTATTTTTGTGACACATGAGACACAGATATGCGATTGGCCAAGCGACTGCTGGGCAT
>NW_027424134.1:0-6475 GCF_036562045.2 Rhinolophus sinicus | reverse complement strand
CAATTCCTATGAAACTACCAACGACGTTTTTCACAGAAATAGAACATATAATCCTAAAATTTATATGGGACCATAAAATTTATATGGGACCGGATAGCCTCAGCAATCTTGAGAAATAAGAACAAAGTGGGAGGTATAACGATACCTGACATCAAACTATACTACAAGTCTATAGTAATCAAAACAGCATGGTACTGGCATAAAAACAGACACATAGATCAATGGAATAGAATAGAGAGGCCAGAAATAAGTCCATGCCTATATGGTCATTTAATCTACGACAATGGAAGCAAGAATGTATGGTGGGGTAAAGACAGTCTATTCAATAAATGGTGCTGGGAAACCTGGACAGACACATGCAAAAAAATGAAGCTGGACCACCTCCTTACACCATATACAAAAATAAATTCAAAATGGCTTAAAGACTTAAATGTAAGATCTGAAACCATAAGATTCCTAGAAGAAAATATAGGAAGAAACTTCACAGACATTACTCGGAGTAAAATTTTTACTGATATATCCCCTCGTGTGAGGGAAGTAAGAGAAAAGATAAACATGTGGGATTACATCAAACTAAAAGGTTTTTTCACAGCAAAGGAAACCATCAATAACACAAAAAAGGGATCCTACTGAATGGGAAAAGATATTTGCCAATGATATATCCGATAAGGGGTTAATATCACAAATTTATAAAAATAAAAAAAACTCACTCAACTCCAAAAAAACAAACAATCCAATTAAAAAATGGGTACAGGACATGTAGAGACATTTTTCTAAAAAGGACATACAGATGGCAAACAGACACATGAAGAAATGCTCAAACTCACTAACCATCAGAGAAATGGAAATAAAAACCACAATGAGATACCACCTCACCCCAGTCAAAATGGCTATCATCAATAAATCAACAAACAACAAGTACTGGTGAAGAGGTGGAGAAAAGGGATCCCTCATGCACTGCTGGTGGGATTGCAGATTGGTGCAGCCACTATGGAAAACAGTATGGAGGTATCTCAAAAATCTGAAAATGGAACTACCTTATGATCCAGCAATCCCACTCCTAGGTATCTATCCAGAGAAATCCAAAACTCTAATTCAAAAATCTTTATGCCCTCCTATGTTTATTGTAGCACTATACACAATAGCCAAGACATGGAAACAACCGAAATGCCCATCGGTAGATGACTGGATTAAGAAACTGTGGTACATTTATACAATAGAGTATTATGCAGCCATAAAGAAGAAATAAATCTTACCATTTGCAACAACATGGATGGACCTAGAGAACACTATGTTAAGTGAAATAAGTCAGACAGAGAAAGACAAATACCATATGATCTCACTTATATGTGGAATCTAAAGAAAAGTATAAGTGAATGAACTAATCAGAAACAGTTTTGGAGACATAGAGGAAAAATTGAGGGTTGCTAGATGGGCGGGGGAGTGGGGATAAAGGGGAAGGTGAGGGGATTAGAAAACAGTCGGTAACCACAAGATGTCCGTGGGGTTTTGAAATTAATTTGGGGAATGTAATCATTAATGTTGTAAAGATTTTGTAGGGTATCCGATGGACACTGTCCCATTTGAGAGACCACCTCAGGGATGATGTAGATGCCTGATCACTGCATCACTGCACTGTACACCTGAAGCTGAACAATAATGAATGCCTACTATAATTTTATATATATATATATATATATATATATATATATATATATATATATATACATATACATATATATGTATCTATATGTATGTATATACTTACGAGAAGCGGAGTACAGCATTAGGAATAGAGACAGTGGAAATGTAATTGCTCTGTGTGATGTCAGAGGGATAGTGTATGGTGGAGGAGGGTTCACTCAGTGTGAGGGATATAAATGATAAACTAAGTATTACTTGTCTTGTGTATCTGAAACTAATAAAAAAGTTTAGTATCTGTGTTTTATGCAGTTTATTGTTTCAGGTCTTATGCTTCAGTCTTGATGCAGAATTAATTTTGGTACATGGTGACAGCAGTCCAGTTTCATTCTTTTGCAGTGGTTGTCCAATTCTAGCACCATTTATTGGAGGCTGTCTTTCCTCCATTGTATGTTTTTAGCTTCTTTGTCAAAAATTATCTGTCTATATTTATGTGGTTTTAATTCTGAGTTCTCAATTCAATTCTATTGGTCTGTGTGTCTGTTTTTCTGCCAATACCACGCTGTTTTGATTATTGCAGTACAAGCCAAAGTCAGGGAGCATGATACCTCCAGCATTGTTCTTTTTCTTAAGATTGACATGGGGTCTTTTTGGTTCCAAACAAATCTGATGATTTTCATTTCTTTAAAAATGCCATTGGGATTTTGATGACATTAAATCAGAATTGTTTTGGGTAATATACATTTTAACTATGTTGATTCTTCCAATCCATGACAGAATGTCTTTCCATTTCTTGCTTCTTCAGTTTCTTAAAAATGTCTTATGGTTTTCAGCATAAATCTTTCACATCCTTGGTTAAGTTTATTCCTAGGTATTTTATTCTTTTCTGCAATTGCAAAAGGAGTTGTTTTCTTAATCTTTTTCTGAGATTCATTTTAGTGTAGGAATGCAATGGACTGTAATGCTGATTTTGTAGCACAACTTTAGTGTATTCGTTGATTGTTTCTAATAGTTTTTTGGAGTCTTTAGGTTTTCTATATAGATCATGTCATCTAAAACAGAAAATTTTAAACAGAAAACAAGAAATTAAATGGAAGATTTAAGCCCTAACAGATCAATAATTATGTAAATGTAAGTAGTAGGAATATAGCAATCAAAAGACAGAAACTGGCAGAGTGGATTTTGAAATATAAATATGTCATGTTTGAAGGTCATTTCAAAGATAATGATATAAGCAGTATGAAAGTTAAAAATGACAAAGGTTATATCATGCAAGCATTAATCAAAAAGTAGGAATGTCTATATTAATATTAACAAAGTACACTAGAGCAAAGAAAATTACCAAAGACAGAGAGAACGTTATGTAATGACAAGAGCACCAAGAAGAGATAGCAACAGATGAAAACACACCAAACAACAGACTTACAAAATATGTGAAGCAGAATATATAGAACTGGAGAAAGACAAACCCAGTTATAGTTGGAGACTTCAATCCTCTTTCAACAATTCATAGAACTACTGAGGAATATTAGCATATATAGAAGAACTCAACATAACAAAATCATACCAGCATTTATAGAACACACATATACAAAACAACACAATACATATTTTTCAGACACAAACACATCATATCCTGAACCATAAAACAAGTCTCAATTAATTTAAAAGAATTGAAATCACATTTCTTTGTTTATGAAATGAAACCATAAATCAAGACAGGAAAATCTTTAAACATTTGGAAACACAGCATAGTTCTAAATAATCCATGGATCAAGAAAGAAGTCTCAAGGAAAGTAAAAAAAGTACATTGAAGTAAATGAAAATAAAAAATGTAACCTATGAAAATTTGTGACAAAGAGAAAGTGATGAGAGGGAAATATTCTAATGCATATAATAGAAAAGATTCAAATCCCCATGTGTTAGTCTACTAGGATACAAATACCACAGGCTTCAACAACACAAATTTATTTGCTCACAGTTCTGATGCTAAAAGTCCAAGATCAAGGTGGAAGCAGGTTTGGTTTCTTCTGGGGCCTCTTCCTTGGCTTCTACATGAGTTGCTGTGTCTCTCTGTCTGTGTGTGTCTGTGTCACTTTCTTCTTATATGCATAGTAGTCATATTGGATTATGACATCCATAAAACCTCATTTTGCCTTACTTCTTAGAATCAAATACAGTCACATTCTGAGGTACTCATTTAGGACTTCAACATATGAATTTGAGGGGAACATGATTCAGCCCATAAAACTCCTCAAGAACCCAGGAGCTAGATAATTGCAAAGCAAACAGAATGAAAGAAATAATAAAAAATAGGAACAGAAGTCAATGAAATTGAAAAACAAAAAACAATAGAGAAAATCACAAATAAAGAGTTGGTCCTTTACAAGATCAAGCTGACAAACTTTAAGACTGACAAAGGAAAATAGAGAGAATTAAAATTACCAATATTAGCAATGAAACAGGGATACTACAGATCCTGCAGACATCAAAGGATTAAGAATATTCTGAACAACTCTAGACATATAAATTTGACAACTTAGACAAAATGGATTCTTTTAAAACACAAACTGTCATAACTCAGAAATAAACAGATAGTTTGAATACTATAACTATCAAGTATATTAAATAACTTTAAAACTCCCAAGAAATTGCCAGGTATAGTTTCATTGGAGAATTCTACTAAAAGTTTAAAGAAGAATTAATCTTCCAAAAATAGAAGAGAAGGAATTCCCAATTCATTTTATAAAGCTAGTATTACCCTGATGCCAAAACTAGACAAAGACAGTACAAGAAAGAAAACTATGGACCAATATATTTCATAAATATAGATGTAAAATTTTAACAAAATAATAACAAAAATTCCATGATACAGAAAAGAATTTTATACTAAAAAGTGGGGTTTATTCCAGGAATGTAAGGCTGATTCAATATTTGAAATCAATCAGTGTAATCCTCTGTATTAACAGAAGAAAAATCACATGATCATATCAAATGATAAGGAAAATGCATTTGATAAAATATAGGATGTCAACAGTTCTTCTGGCATGGCAGTTTTGGCTCCATTTTAAAGTTGTTTGTTTATTTACTTATTACTTATTTATTTATTTATTTTGACATTGGGCACTGAAATTTTAAAATCATACCATTTACAATCATTTAAAAATTAAATACTTATGTTAATCTAACAAAACTCATTAAGGTGCAAACTATACAATACTGATGAAAAAGATCAAGAAATTCTAAATAAATGGAGAATAATATTCATGAAATATTCAATATACTAAAGACATCAATTTCACAAATTGGTATATATGTTCAACACAATTCAAAAATTTCAGCATGGTTTTTGTAGATATATATCTATATATAAGATTATTCTAAAAACTCATAGAGAGGTGAAAGAACACAATAATTAAAATAATTCAAAAAGAATAACAAAGTGAAGAAATCAATCTACCCACAAGATGTATTATATTACAATAATCAACACTGTGTATTGGCAAAGGGAGGCACAGAGACCTATGGAACAGAACAGAATCATAAATAGACCTACAAAAGATATGCCCAACTAATTTTTGACAAAGGTACAAAAGGAATTCAGTGAAGGAAAGATGACCATTTCAATAAATGGTACTGTAGTAATTGAATACCCATAGTCATAAAACGAGCCATATATCTTTTTAAAAACCAATTTAAAATGGGTCACAGAGTTAAATGTAAAACTGAAAACCAAAATTTATAAAATATAGGAGAAAATCTAGAGATCTAGGGCACAAAGAGTTCCTAGACTTGATATCAGCATGAGCCTTAAAAGGAAAATCTAGTGTTGAGTTTCATCAAAACCTTTGCTTTGCAAAGACCCTGAATGAACATAAAATGCAAATTACAGAGTAGGAGAATATTTGTAAACCACATAGCCAACAAAAGGCTGGTCTCTAGAATATATCATTTTGTGCCATTTTGTAGAACATTTTTGTAATTAAAGAACTCTCAAAACTCAGCAAGAAAAAAAATTCAATTAGAAATCAAAAGACATGAACAGACATTTCACTAAAGATGATAATGTAGTTGGTTTAAAAGCATTAGAAAATATATTCAACATCTTAAGTTATTAGAGAAATGCAAATTAAACCACAGACATTGAAGGAGATCCTAGATGGCAGAATAGATAAAAGCTATGCTGCATCCTCCCATGACCATTAAAATTACAACTAAATTACAGAACCTGGAGAATGATCTGAGACTAGCTGAACAGAAGTCCTCTAACTAAGGATTAAAAAAAAAAAAAAAGCCATGTAGAGACTGGTATGGTACAGAACAGGCCAAACACCTGTGAGTGGAGGTTAAACAGCGATATCTTGGCCACTGAGGTCCACTCTGCAGAAGTGAGAAACCCAGTCCCCACATCAGGCTCCAGCCCAGAGTGCACAGAAGAGGAACCCCACAACATCTGGCTGTGAAAACAGTGATCGACTGCAGTGATTCCTGGTGAGAAAGAATGCTGCAGGAATTCCAGTCTTCCTTTAAAGGGTCCATGAACAGACTCAACCACAGGCACTAATGCTGGGCTCTGGTGAGGGATAGTGACTCAGAAAGCATCAGAGACATACAGAGACTGCCTTGTATGGTTCATGAAAACCAAAGTGACAGTCACCATTTTCCTGTGTAGCATATTCCTCCTAGGCAGTTGGCAGAAAGGCACCATCTTTCCTGTGTTAAGCCCTCCCCACAGGCCAAATCTGAATCTACACTGGCTGATGAGTTCTGTTTGTTCCACCAGTAACTCCCTGGGAACCCAACCCAACTCAAATGCTGAAGGCACTTTTTCAGT
>NW_027424133.1:0-6475 GCF_036562045.2 Rhinolophus sinicus | reverse complement strand
GTCAACCAGGAGATCAAGGAAGAAATCAAAAGATGTCTCGAGACAAATGAAAATGAAAAATGACGACCCAAAATCTATGGGATGCAGAAAGCAGTCCTAAGAGGAAATTCATAGCATTGCAGGCCTACCTAAAGAAACAAGAAACATCACTAATCAACAGTTTATCTTCACACTTAAGGGATCTGGAAAACGAAAAGCAAAATAAGCCCAAAGGGAGTACAAGGAAGGAGATAATAAAGATCAGAGGGGAAATAAATGAAATAGAAACCAGAAAAACAATACAAAAGATCAATGAATCCAAGAGTTGGTTCTTAGAGAAGGTAAAAAAAATTGACAAACCTTTAGCCAGACTCATTAAAAAAAAAAGAGAGGACGCAAATTATTAAAATCAGAAATGAAAGAGGAGAAGTGACAACAGACACCGCAGAAATACAAAAAATTTAAGAAATTATTATGAGCAACTCTATGCCAACAAATTTGACAATCTGGAAGAAATGGACAATTTTCTAGAAGCATAAAACCTTCCAAGGCTAACTCAAGAAGAAACAGAAAACCTGAATAGACTGATCACCACCAGGGAAATTGAATCAGTAATCAACAATCTCCCAACAAACAAAAGCCCTGGACCAGATGGCTTTACAGGTGAATTTTACAAAACATTCAAAAAAGAATTATCACTTATTCTCCTCAAGTTCTTCCAAAAAATCCAGGAGGGAAGGCTCCCAAACACTTTTTACGAAACCATTATCACCCTGATCCCAAAATCATACAAAGACACCACACACAAAAAAAGAAAACTACAGGCCGACATCTCTAATGAACATAGATGCAAAAATCCTTAACAAAATATTAGCGAACAGAATTCAGCAATACATTAAAAAGATCATACACCATGATCAAGTGGGATTCATCCCTGGTATGCAAGGGTGGTTCAACATCCGCAAATCAATTCATGTGATACACCACATTAACAAAACGAAAAATAAAAATCACATGATCATATCAATAGATGCAGAAAAAACATTTGATAAAATCCAGCAGCCATTTATGATAAAAACCCTTAACAAAGTGGGAATAGAGGGATCATATCTCAACATAATAAAGGCCATATATGATAAACCCACAGCTAACATCATACTCAATGGGGAAAAGCTAAAACCATTCCCCTTAAGATCAGGAACAAGGCAAGGTTGCCCACTTTCTCCACTTCTATTCAACATAGTGCTGGAAGTTCTAGCCACAGCAATCAGACAAGAAAAAGAAATAAAAGGCATCCAAATCGGTAAGGAGGAAGTAAAATTGTCATTATATGCAGATGACATGATTCTATATAGAGAACCCTAAAGACTCCACCAAGAAACTATTAGAGCTGATAGATGAATTTCGTAAAGTAGCAGGATACAAAATTAATATTCAGAAATCAGTTGCATTTGTATATACCAATAATAAAACATCAGAAGTAGAAATTGAAAAAGCAATCCCATTTACAATTGCTTCAAAGACTATAAAATAGCTGGGAATAAATTTAACCAAAGAAGTAAAAGATCTGTACTCAGAAAATTATAAGACACTGAAGAAAGAAATGAAAGAAGATACAAATAGATAGAAACATATCCCGTGTTCATGGATAGGAAGAATTAATATAGTTAAAATGTCCATACCGCCTAAGGCAATATACATATTCAATGCAATTCCTATCAAGCTACAAACGACATTTTTCACAGAAATAGAACATATAATCCTAAAATTTATATGGGACCATAAAAGACCCCAGATAGCCTCAGCAGTAATGAGAAATAAGAACAAAGTGGGAGGTATAACAATACCTGCGTCAAATTATACTACAAGGCTACAGTAATAAAAACAGCATGGTACTGGCATAAAAACAGACACATAGATAAATGGAACAGAATAGAGAGTCCAGAAATAAATCTATGCCTATATGGCCATTTAATCTACGACAATGGAAGTAAAAATGTACAGTGGGGTAAAGACAGTCTATTCAAAAAATGGTGCTGGGAAACGTGAACAGACACATGCAAAAAAATGAAGCTGGACCACCTCCTTACACCATATACAAAAATAAATTCAAAATGGCTTAAAGACTTAAATGTAATATCTGAAACCATATAATTCCTAGAAGAAAATATAGGAAGCAACTTTACAGACATTACCTGGAGTAAGATTTTTACTGATATATCTCCTCCGGTAAGGGAACTAAGAGAAAAAATAAACATGTAGGATTACATCAAACTAAAAAGTTTTTTCACAGCAAAGGAAACCATCAATAAAACAAAAAGGGATCCTACTGAATGGGAAAAGATATTTGCCAATGATGTATCTGATAAGGGGTTAATATCCAAAATTTATAAAAAACTCACTCAACTCAACTCTAAAAAACAAACAACCCAGTTAAAAAATGGGCAAAGGACATGATGAAACATTTTTCTATAAAGGGCATACAGATGGCAAACAGACATATGAAGAAATGCTCAACCTCACTAACCATCAGAGAAATGCAAATAAAAACCACAATGAGATACCATCTCACCCCAGTCAAAATGGCCATCATCAATAAATCAACAAACAACAAGTGCTGGCATAGATGTGGAGAAAAGGGAACTCTTATACACTGCTGATAGGATTGCAGATTGGTGCAGCCACTATGGAAAACAGTATGGAGGTATCTCAAAAATCTGAAAATGGAACTGCCTTATGATCCAGCAATTCCACTCCTAGGTATCTATCCAGAGAAATCCAAAACTCTAATTCAAAAAAAGTATGCACTCCTATGTTTATTGCAGCACTATGCACAATAGCCAAGACATGGAAACAACCGAAATGCCCATTGGTAGATGACTGGATGAAGAAACTGTGGTACATTTATACAATGGAGTATTACGCAGCCATAAAGAAGAAAGAAATCTTTCCATTTGCAACAACATGGATGGACCTACAGAACATTATGTTAAGTGAAATAAGTAGACAGAGAAAGACAAATACCATGTGATCTCACTTATATGTGGAACCTAAAGAAAAGAATAAGTGAATGAACTAATCAGAAACAGTTTCGGAGACATAGAGGAAAAACTGAGGGTTGCTAGATGGGAGGGGGGATAAGGAGATGGTGAGGGATTAGAAAGCAGTCAGTAACCACAAGATTGCCATGATGTTCCAAAAGTTAATTTGGGGAATGTAATTTATAATGTTGTATAGATTTTGTAGGGTATCCGATGGACACTTGTCTCATTAGGGAGACCACCTCAGGGATGATGTCGATGCCTGATCACTGCACTATACACCTGAAGCTGAAGCTGAACAATAATGAATGTCAACTACAAGTTTATATATATATATATATATATATATATATATATATATATATATATATATATATATATATATATATTTTACAAAAAGCAGAGTACAGCATTAGGAATAGAGACAGTGGAAATGTAATGGCTCTGTATGATGTCAGAGGGATAGTGGATGTGGGGAGGGGGGTTGACACAGTGTGAGGAATGTAAATGATAAACGTCTAAGTATTACTTTGTTTTGTGCACCTGAAACTAATTTAAAAAAACGAGGTGGAGCATAATTCCACTCTCCTTGGGTGAGGGTTTGGCTCAGTGACTTTGTTCTAATGAATAGAATATGGCAAAAGTGACTATGTGTCACTTCTGTTATTAGGTCGTGAAAGACATTTGTTTCTTCTTTGTTCTCTCTGTTGAGGGAAGCCATCTGACATGTTGTGAAGATACTCAATAGCCTATGGAGAGGTCCAGGTGTTGAAGTACTGAAGCCTCCAGCCAATGTCCAAGTGAGTGAGCCATTTTTGAAGCAGATCCTTCAGCCCCAGTCAAGGCTTCAGATGGCTATAGCCCTGAGAAACATCTTGACAGCAATCTTATGAGAGACTCTGAGCTAAAACCACCCAGCTAAGCTACTCTTAGTCTGCAGAAATTAAGAGATAATAAATACTTGTTGTTCTAAAAAAAAAATTATGAATAGAATTACCATATGACCCAGCAATCCCTCTCTTGGGTATCTCTCCAAAAAATCTGAAAACATTTATGCATAAAGACATGTGTGCTACAATGTTCATTGCAGCTTTATTCTGAGGTGGCCAAGACATGGAAACCACTAAAATGTCCTACAATAGATGAATGGACAAAGAAGTTGTGATATATATACACAACGGAATACTATTCGGCGGCAAGAAAAGATGAAATTGTTCTATTTGTGACAACATGGGTGGATCTTGAGATTATAATGCTAAGCGAAATAAATCAGGCAGATAAAGTAGAGAACCACATGATTTCATTGATGTGGCATATAAAACTGAAAACTACAAAGAACAAGACAAACAAATGAAGAAACAAGAACTCATAGACATAGACAATAGTTTACGGTTACCAGAGGATAAGGTGGATCTAGAAGAGGGTAAACAATGTCTAATATATGGTGATGGAAAGAGAACTGACTGAGTGGTGAACACAGAATGTGAGGTATAGATAATGTATTGCAGAATTGTACACCTGAAATCTATGTAACTTTACTAACAATTGTCACCCCAATAAATTTAATTTAAAAAAAATTTTAAAAAAAGATGTGGTCCTAACTCCTTAATACTTAATAAAAGCCTCTTTATGAATGTTATCCTATGTTACTTTTCACCTTCATCTCTCACTAATGTTGATTTCCTCTTCACACTCAGCATTCCAATCCCAACTATTTGCACGTTTGTTCCTCAGTGTGCAAGAACATCTTGAGTCTCTCAATGAGCAGCTATCTATGCATATATAGGAGCCTCGATTTTTTGGCCTCCTCAAATCACAATTTTTCTTCAAAACTAATTTCAAGAGCAATCTCACTTAAGTGGCTTTTCCTGATTTGTTCTCATCTCTGACCTGCCCCACGCCCCCCACACACACACACATTAGCGGGTCCTTGTGTACATTTGCATAGCACCTGCATATTGCCATATACTATGGTTTATTTATTTGTTACCTATTTCTCACACTATACTGTAATATCTTTGAGGGTAAATAATGTATCTTATTTATCCTTGTGTCCCTGGACCTAGCATAGAGTCAGACATATAGGTAGTGCATATTCAGCAAAAGTTTCAATAGGTGTAATTATATAGATTAAAATATACCATCCAATAACTTTTTAATTAAATTTATTGGGAAGACATAGTTAATAAAATCCTATAGGTTTCAAGTGTGAAATTCTATAATATATCATCTATATATTGCATTGTGTGTTCACCACCCAGAGTCAAATCTCATTCCATCATCATATATTTGACCCCCTTTATCCTCTTCTACCTCCCCTGTCACTTACCCTCTGGTAACCACTAAACTGTTATGTGTGTCTACGAGTTTTTGCTTGTTCGTTTGTTGCTTTCAGTTTTACATCCCACATATGAGTGAAATTATAAGGTTCTTGACTTTTCCTGTATGGCTTATTGCGCTTAGCATGATAATCTCAAGATCCATCCATGTTGTCACAAATGTCAGTATTTCATCTTTTCTTATGGCTGAGTAATATATGAGTAATAAAGTCCATTGCATATATGTACCACATCTTTATCCAATCACCTATCAAAAGACACTTCAGTTGTTTCTATGCCTTGGCCACGGTGAATACTGCTGTGAACATTGGGGTATATATACCTTTACAAATAAATGTTTTCAGATTTGGGGGTAGATACCCAGAAGAGTGGTTGCTGGGTCACTTACACGTGGTAATTCTATTCCTAATTTTTTGAGGAACCTTTATACCGTCTTTAATAGTGGCTGTACCAGTTTACATTCCTACCAGCAGTGTATGCGAGTTCCATTTTCTATAGCCACTCCAGCACTTAATATTACTTGTCTTGTTGATAATAGCCATTCTAACCTGTTCAAGATAATATCTCATGGTGGCTTTGATTTGCATTTCCCTAATAGCTAGTGAAGTTGAGCATCTTTTCATATATCCATTGACCATCTGTATGTCTTCTTGGGAAAAGTGTTCAGATCCTCTGTCCATTGTTTTAACTGATTTTTTTTTTTTTTGGTGTTAAGTTGTGTGAGTTCTTTATATATTTTGTGTATGTACCCATTTTGAGGTGCTGTTTGCAACTATCTCCTCTCATTTGATTAGTTGCCTGTTTGTTTTATTGATGGTTATATCTGCTGTGTGGAAACATTTTAGTTTGATATAGCACCATTCATTTATTTTTGTTTTTACTTCCCTTGCCCTTGAGGTCAAATTCATAAAATCCTCTCTGAACACAAGGTCCATAAGTTTAGTACCTAGTCTTTCTTCTATGCAGTGTATTGTTTCAGGTCCCATGTTTAGGTCTTTGATGCATTTTGAGTTAATTTTAGGTGTATGGCTGACGGATAGCAATGGTTTCATACTTTTGCCCATGGCTTTCTAATTTTCCCAGCACCATTTATCATAGAGGCTTTCTTTTCTCCAT
>NW_027424132.1:0-6487 GCF_036562045.2 Rhinolophus sinicus | reverse complement strand
AGTGGTGTCTTGGGAAGGACGGCGGCATCCAACCGCTTTACACCTACCGCTTAACACCCACATACAACACCTACCGGTGCTTTGGCACTCGACTGTGGAACAACTACCCGCACACAGAGTGCCTGGGAGGAGTGTGTGTGCTCCATTTCTGCTGCGATTGCCCAGGACACTGTGTCCTTGAAATGTCTGCAGTGTGTCAGGTAGCCCAGATACACGTTGCCCGGGCACACTCCCTGAGGCCGAGGAAGTGTGCTCGGGTAACCGCTGTGTCGAAAGGATTGGCCCATAATTTCTGCTCAGACGCCTGAGGACTCTCCTGGTCCTCCTACACCTGACCCCAGACGTGCTTACGAGGCACTCGGGCCCTTCCCTCAGCCCTTACCGGGCTTCCACCTGGCCTTTCTCTTTTCTGTCTGCCGTGGCTGTCTTCCGTTCAGCAGCATACCCCAGGCGTCACCCCTAAGGATACGGCTTTGGCCCAGAAGCCATGGATGCACTGGATGATATTCCTTCTACGCTCCAGATGAGGCTGCCTGCTCTGACAGCTCTTGCGCCTCAGCCGATAGTAGGCGCGACTGTGCCGGGCCTTCTCAACCCTCACCTGTAACTGAAGGGCCTGCAGCAGCTCCAGTGGGGACTGCTGGCTGTACCCAGACCGCCGGCGTGGTGCCAGCAGGGCCGGCCCAGGCTTGTCCTTCCACACCGGGGCCTGTGCCTCCTCCTCACTCCCAACACACTGCCTCGTTCTGTCCGTCCCCATGACCCCGAGTTCCTCCACGTGCCGCACCTCCGAATCATCGTCCACAGCCTCCTGGGCCACCACTTCCTCTTCTGTCACGACCTCTACCTCATGTGCGACGTCCTTTACAAGCAGCACCGCCTCATGTGGCCTTGGGCCCCTCCTTCCTGCTCCGGCCACGCTGAGGATGCAGGCCTCTGCCTCCCTCGCCCCTCGGGCGGCCTGCAGGGTCTCCGGGATTCCCGCTGGGCTGGGAGACTCTCGGGCCGCTGCCTGTTGAAGGCACGGTTCCACAGCTAAGTCATCCGAGGACTCCCAGACCGCCAGACCTGCCCCCTTCCCAGCCTCACTCGCCATGGGGCCCTGCTCTAAGCTGTGCAGTGGAGAAGGCGTGGAAGGCGGACGCTCGTGTCTTCAGAGCCGACCAGGCCGCCAGAAGCCTCGGGCCCTAGAGCCGGGCTTCTGGGTTTGGCTGCCTGCCTCAGGCATGTAGTGCGCATGTGCTGCGTGCCCGCCCGCCCCCACTCAATCCGCTGCAAGGATGCCAGAGCCCCGCTCAGTCCCGGTCCCTGGCCCTGCCTGGCTAAGGACCTCCTATCCAGCTGCTCCCATCCCACCCGTTTGCTTCTTGGCCTGGCTCCTTCCTCAGGCTCACCATAAGCACCTTCGCCTTCGCACTCCTGGAGCCCCTACAAAAATCAGCCTGCAGCAATGCCCTGCAGCTGGCCTCTGGGTGTTTTCATGGCCGGCGCCACCTACTGGAACACTGGGCGCTATGCCGGGCTTCCCTCCACCAAAATCACAGTCCTGTAGCAATTGTCAAACTGTTCCACATGGAGCTCTCAGGAAATAGCCCAGGGAATACATGACCTGGCCTACACAGGGTATCCCTGGAATAGGCATATGTGAGAAGCAACCTGCAGACACTGCCATGGACACTACATGTAGGAGGGCGTGGACTTCATATTTGCAGAATTGACCGCCTGTACTCAAGGGGAAATAAACACCTTATTAACACAGGTCATTCTGTTGCCCTTTCCCTCTGTTTCTCTTTCTTTTCCCTCTCTCTCTCTCTCTCTCTCTCTCTCTCTCTGTCTCTCACTCTCTCTCCGTCTGTCTATCTCTGTTTATCCTTCTCACACTGACCTCCTCCCTCCTTCCCTGCCTCGCTGACTCCCTGCCTCCCTCACTCTCTTCTCAGGTACCTCTCCTTCTCTCTGTCTTTCTATTCTTATGTCCTTCTCTTTGTGATACCTTTATTTTGTGGCTGTCACGCACCCATTTTCTTGTATCTCGCACTATCGTGTGCTATGAGGTCCAACAAGGTGGAGCTTTGGCGAATAAAGCACATAGTAGAGTGTCTTGTTCACCCACCACTCAATTGCCGTAAGAGAAGCTGAGTCTCCGTATGGTCACACCTTTGTAAGCTCCTCACTTTGTTCATGCCATGTGTTCCTTTTTTAACAGATTCTAGGAACACTGACAAACATCCCTCCACCTGGGCCATGTCACTGCAGAAGTTTTGGAGTCTCGAGCTAGCATTACACTTACACAATTTCTTCCTTGTCTTGGTGAACACTGAGAACATTGCTTGGAGGAGAAGAAGGGATGAGCTGTGCTGCTCCCTGCTAAGCAGCTCAGACAGATGCACACCTTCCTGTTGCGGTCAGAGGGATTGAATACTCACAACACAAATGCTAGGGCAAGCGGTCGTGCTGCTGGGCAGCACGCACAGCAGAGTGCTCTCCAGCCGACCCTGTCCTTCCAAACTTGTTGACCGTGACTGAGAATAAACTGTGGAGGATTTCCGTAAGGCTCACCATCCGATGCTGTGACTGAAGACAGCAGTGGAATAAAGTCAGGCTCACCAAAATCACCCCAAGCCATTTATCTCTTAAACACGTAACCTCAGGGAAAAGGTTTCTCATTCGCTTGACAGGAACATAAACGAATGTGTTTCATAAGGGTTTTCTTTTACTCTACCATATGCTGACTGGGACATTTGGTCTACTGTGTGTACAGCACCTGTCGGCCAAAACAGGTGTTTTTTATTCTCTCTGTTCTATCCCAAGAGAGATGCAAGGACACTGCTGCAGTGTCTCTGCCCACAAAAGGCACTGCATCAGTGACATTGTTGCTCAGACCTATGTAATTCAGCAGTTCACAATAGCCCAAAATACACGTGCTTTTTTTTTCATGAGCGTGTCGTATTTCACTGTACTCACATACATCTACACGAGGCGCACACACCGTAGCTCCCCATACCAATGCATCCATATACCTCTCTAATTATCCAAGTATATCCCTATCTATATTTATCTATATGATTCTGCATGTAACTGCTCATGTCACTGAGGAAGCTCACAAAGTCCATTTCTCCTCCCATCAATTTTCAGGAAATGATGGAAAAACTAGTGTTGCTCTGGAGAAGGGGGAATGGTGAATGGGACCCATGACAGAGATGTAGGGCCTGGCAACAGGTAAGGATGGGAACCTGGGATATTTGAAGCAGTGTTCTCCGCCTTCACGGGTCCGCTGGACAAATTGAGTCTCAGACATTCACTGAGTGATCTTTCCCGTCTCTCCTCGCCGAGAGACCATCTGGAAACCATCCAAGAGATTTGTGCAGACCTTCCTTTGTGCCCACCTCTCTCTTAATTCCGACACATCGTCCTTCCTCTGCCCCCGCTGAGCTACATAGCCCGGCCTTCACATCCTATTTTTGAATGTACACACTCTGGTCCTGAACTTTTCCTTATTCCCTGTCACACACTGTGCCCAGTGTGTGCCCAGCAGGATCCATCGTGTCAGGAAAGAAACATGTCGCGTGAGCCAATACCAAAACCATTAGACGACCTG
This sequence comes from Rhinolophus sinicus, assembly GCF_036562045.2. Taxonomy (NCBI): domain Eukaryota; kingdom Metazoa; phylum Chordata; class Mammalia; order Chiroptera; family Rhinolophidae; genus Rhinolophus; species Rhinolophus sinicus. The sequence goes on along the minus strand of NW_027424132.1, from coordinate 2,889 downwards.
CTTCCCATCCGCTCTAAACTTGAGTGCCCATGCCACGATGCACCCCGAATCTAGAGCCACAGTTGAAATCCTCCCTTACCTGCAGACGACATTTTTGCATACCTTTGCAGAAAGCAGCATTCCCCTACATATGGTAAGAAGGTTTTTTGCCAGTCCGGGCTCTCGTGGATCTCATACATCACAGGGATACCCTCTGGCTTCCCTCGTGGGATCTTTCTCGACCCTGCCAACACCTGGAGTGCTCTGGTAGCTTTCCTACTATGCAATTTACCTCCGCATGAAAACCGCCTCCTTTGGCAGATATCCGAGAGTTTCATTTCGCTGAGACGTGACACCTCCACGACACTCGAACCCCCGCAAATTACCTCGACCCGTGACAGAACGAAAAGGAGTGCTGCAACAGGAATGGGCATGACAAGAGCAGAAACAGAAGCACACCCAGAAGTGGACAAGGAGTTTGGGCCCGGTAGGGGTGGAAGATGTGGGGTACAGAGGGTCATGTTCACGGTGAGTGAAACAGCAGCAAACTCACGTGCACAACGCCAGATACACTGGCGCAAATATCCAAAAGGTGCATCAGAAGGGAGACTAACATGAACACAGTGGCCAACACCCGCCACAAGTCACCGCCTTTGGAGAAATGGAGCCTGACCGCTCCTGCACTCTCATGCTTCCAGGACTAGACTGCTCCCGGAAAGGACTGGGAACACTGCGGTAGGGTCACCATGAGCTGCTTGATAGTCAAAAGAAGATGCCATCACTTAACTGTCCCGCCATGCCACCCAGCACATCTGTGCAACATTGGACTTTCGGTGAGTGCCCTTTACTTGGTACCACATCTCAGAATTGCGCCCCATGAGAAGTTGCTCAACTGCTTTCAGAGGGTGCCAGCTCTGCCCAGCTGTATTCCCCAGTCACAGTGCAAATAGGCCATGTTCTCAGGGCTGTGCGAAAAGCCCAACACAGGCAGGCACGTCGACCTACGGCAGTGGCAGGCTTCCTTCCCTGCTACACACATGAATGAAAACGCTCCCATGACACACCAACCATCATCTCAGGCCTAGCCAAATCTGCAGCCAACCCTGCTGCACTGTTGAGCCATTATCTCCTGAGGAGAGGATTATGGATGATCCCTTCCCCTCATAGAGCCTCATCATGAAATCCGCGTGTCCTTCCTAATTGCAGAGAGCAGAGAGTAAAGGCTGTTAAGGGACACCTAAGGGGCTTGTACTCGTGTCAACCACGTGCTGGTCTGGTGTGTGTACATGCCCCGACCCTAGGATCACTGGAAAATCTTTCCCTTCTGCAAGCAGACAAATTTGAGGGACTCAATATGAGAGCTGCCAGGAGTAAGCTTAGCATAAAATGTGGTGCTGGAAGCAGGGTTCCATTCCCTTTCTGTAGACCTCAAACCAAGTAGGTCAATCCATTCTGTCCAGAACCAATGCCTCCCTACACTCTCTACTTGTACGTGACGGGTCATACACATTCTGAAGCCGCAACCCTGAGGAGCAGCTGGTCATATACAGTGTTCCTTGCAGGCTAACACGGGGACTAATGAATGTGGCTCTCAAAGTCTCCAACCTCTGAGATTGAGTGTGGGGGGCAGTGAGTGATTCAGTGAGCTCAAGGAGACCGGACAGCGTGGCGACCTCAGACAATACGGTAGGGACCGAGAGGATCACGCAGCATCCAGTTGATACTCAACAAGGAAGGCCTTGTCAGGCACACAGAGGAATCCTCCGCTCCCAGGTGCGGCAGGAAGTCCCTACCCCCCACATGGATTACAGCGCTGTCTTTACCACTGTTAACCACTCCAGAAAGAGCAGGCTAGGTGCTGGTCACCAATCGATTGGTGGCGCATCCCCTTCCCTCAAAGGCACGCAACCCCTGCTCTATGTACACCAGGGATTCGGCCCTCCTGCGGCCTGAGGCACCCTAAAGTGCGAGGAACCCACCGTAAAACAAAGGCTCCTGTGGAGGTGAAAGTACCTCAGGAAGTCTACCCTTCGGCCCCAGAGATCCTTCCTGCAGTAGCTCCTGAGTGGCAACCGCCTCCTCTCAGGCATCACTCACACAAATTCCGGGACCCTCCGGGATGCCAGCACAAGGGCAGAAGTCCTTAGCCTGTCCGTGATGTAGACTGAATAATGCCATCCCCTACGTCCAGGCCACTGGGTGAAGAAACGCTCACAGTGCACAGCTTGGCAGAAGCGTTTCAGCCCAACCCCGTGCTCCTCCACTTTGTCCCTTCCTGTCCCACCGTCACTCATGTGGCCCAGGATCTTACATGAGGGCACATCTTCTGCAGGGAAGCCACGTATCCCTGGCAGGTCTCCCTTTCCCCTGTTACCCGGCGAGCAGACCAGCGGTGTCACTGATGGCCGCGCGTCACTAATGAGACACGGTGTCACTCATTGCCTGTCCCTCAGTCCATACCTAAAGGAGGAGAGGCAGAGCCAGCGGCAGTGTGGCCTTTACAGATCACGTCATACCACGCCGCTGCACTTCACCGCACACTGCCTTAAATGCCGCTCACGGGGCAGAGGTCTTGAGTGCCCATAAGCTGTCAATATTCCCAGTGGACACTCCAAGGGTCCGTGACCTCTAGGTCTCAAAGTCACCTGTGTTGCGTCCTGTCAGTGTCGGCCGCCATCCAAAAGAAGGAATATACACGAAAGTGTCTTAGACAGGGGAGGTCACGGGTCTGAACCCTGTGTCTGGTACCTTCGCAGGTCATGGCATCATCCATTTCAGGAGCCTGTCTTTTATTTCCTCCTCACCGCAACCCCAAAATCTATGTCCTCAAAGGAAGAAGCACAGCCTCTCAATTGTGCTTCCTGCAGTATTCTGGGCTCCAGTTCTAGAGTCCTGCTCTGCCCCACCCCA
>NW_027424131.1:0-6508 GCF_036562045.2 Rhinolophus sinicus | reverse complement strand
ATGACAAAGCTTATACTAAATAGGTCAATTGATGATAAAATCTGGAAAAATCTGTGACTCTCAAATATACAGGAAACTACTCCTTGCTCATGATCCTTTTCAAGGGAGATGTGAATTCCTCACCAAGCATATAGATGGTTTTCTAAGTATAATAATTCTAATTGAGGCCTTCCATACTATGTGAATTGAAAATTCAGGAAATTGGCCATTTTGCTGCCAGTGATGTCCAAATCAACTTGAGCACTGGAATTATATCAGCAAATTTTTAGTCACAAGGTTCTGCAGCTTCACTACAAACCTATTAAATCAGAATCTAGACTGCTGGGTTCCAGGAAATCTAAGGTTTTTAGACTCTTTTCGGTCATTCTGATAAACTGCTTAAACGATTGCCTTCTTGGTAACTGGAACATCTGCAAGTCTATTCACTGAACTCCTATGGTGTTCCACCTTCAAATCTTTTCTCCCATTGTCTACTGAACATTAAAATATAGGTCATTTAGAGAAAGTCAACACCTCAACTAGTCAAGTCATGTCAAAACAGCCAATCATATATTTTAGTCTCTCCGTTCTCTGAAAAATTTACATCACAAAGTACAGAAATTTGAAAGATGGAATGAGAATGAACATGTCATAGACAACTGTGGTCCTCATTAATCTTTCAGATTTCAAAGTTCATCTTTGTTACTTTTTATCTTAAACTTTTATAAACTGATATTGTTGTTTAAGAAAGTCTTCATAATAATCAAGATTTATCATAACAAAGCGATTTACTTTGGTTGTGGAATTTGTTGGTTTGGGGCCCTGGATTTAACTCATGGCACATTGAAAAATATATCCGGGTTGACATCAGTGCGGAAAAGAGAAGAGGCTAATCCTAGAGCTTGCTTCACCACAGAAACTTTAAAAAATTACATAAAATTGTCAAAATCAACACTGACAGAACTCTAGAAAACAATCCAAGCTTTATATCAGCAAAGTAAACACTAAATCTGGAAAAAAGGCAACATAAAAATGATACAATGTTTTGTGGCATTTTAATTTGCCTTTGTTCCAACCCACTGCCTGGTAGGTACAGTGCTGGTGGTGGTCTTCAAAAAGGCAGCTTGCATACCTGATGTGGGACCCTGGTCTGTGTTCCAGAGTGAGCAGAACAGACCTTATTCACAAAGAGGTATTTTTTTGTTTTAACCTGTCTGAAAGCTAGCAGAAGACTGACACAAAGCACTGCCCTATTTTGACTACTTCAGAACTCACTCATTGTGGAAAAGCAGCAGGAATTCTGTAAAAACACTGTAAGGCAAACTGACAGCCCACAGCCAGTAGGGATAAAACATAGTTTGAGGCACACAATAGACCAGTGAAAGCCATGGATGAAAAGCTCGAGAGGGAGTGTCTTTGTAAAATTGAGGTATTCAAAGGCACTCATGTGTGCTGGAAACTTAGACACACACATCCTCAAGGCAGAATGCCTGCTCAGGAAAGACACAAGAAAACTCCAAGCTTTCACCACTGGCTGATCTCAGGGCTCAGTGTAGCAGGAATTAAAGGCTAAGGAGGACGTATAAATGGCCTGGCTACACACTGAAGGAGTGCCCCAGATTTGCAAAGCCAGAAAAATTTAGGATTTTAAAAATATAATTAAATCTCTCTCTCTCTCTCTCTCTCTCTCTCTCTCTCTTTTTTCTTTTTCTTTTTTGTTTCTAATGTTCAAGAAAATTTAGGTCAAACACAAGCTGAACAGGAGCTAGAGGTACAGAGACTTAAGAGATCACAAATGATAAAGAATACAGACCTGTAAAATTGTTGCTAAAGTTCATTAAACAAGCAGCTACAACCTACAAGCAACAGAAACCCTAAGGAAGGAGGAAAAATGGTGGTGTGAGGTGAGCCTCTGTAAAGCTCCCCTGGAATTTACAACGAATCGAACAACAAAAACTCCACAAAGGCCTCACTGCACAATAGACAGGCAAGACGAAGAAGCCCACTACCGACTGAAATCACCTATATCACCTACAGGTGGGCGAATCACGTGAGCCAGGGAGGAGGGAAGGGAGAAGTGCAGAGACAGAGCCGCGGGGGCACAGGACGCACACCTAGCTCAGTGCTCCGAGCTCGCTGCTTCCCGAAACTACCGCAGCTGCGGGAGAGGGAAGAACTCGGACTGCTAGGGCTCCGCTTGTGGCCCACAGGGCTGAGGGGACAGCATATACCACGGCTGAACCCAACGCTCACGGCAGAGACCTCGGAGAAAAGACTGAGGGGAGAAGGCTGAAAACGGTGGTTTAAGCCCACACTGCCAAGCAGAGAACGGAGCCTTAGGCACTGAGACTAGCCGCCCCCTCCCTACCCTCCCAGAGCTCGCCCCGCCCCCACCTGCCTGGTGCTTAAAGCGGAACAGTAGCAGTGTCAGATCAAAAGAACAGAATATTTGCTGTTCTGAGAACTGTGGACCGCAGGCACAGATTCACAGCCCAACTAGTTCCAGCAAAGGGGAGGGAGCTGTGGAAGCAGGACCGGCTGTAGTGGTGGTCGCCGCCATTGCTCTGGGCCACCTCTCACAACTCACCCCGCCCCGGCCCTGTTGCGACCTGCACAACACAAGCCGTGGGAAGGCGAGGGTTAAACTATAATAAAGAGACAGAGACTCATATACAGTTAAATCACAGAGGACCAAGGGACTCACAGCCTCAAGAGACTGGAGCCCTGAATCAGGTCAGTAACAGCATTTATTGATTACAAACAATGAACATCACATGATTAGAGGCAGGGTCTGTTAAACTGTTACACCATATCAGAAAAATGATTTCAATACCTAATTATGTGTCCCAAAGCAGCCAAAGCATATTGTCCCAAGATGACTAAGGTGCAGTATGCACCACCCTCGGGGGGTCTTGCGGTGAAACTGTCCCATGCACTGAGCAGAAAGAGCTAGATCGTTGTTTTTTGTTTGTTTGTTTGTGTGGTGTTTTTTTAAATTTTATTAAATTTATTGGGGTGACAATTGTTAGTAAAATTACATAGATTTCAGGTGTACAATTCTGTATTACATCATCTATAAATCCCATTGTGTGTTCATCACCCAGAGTCAGTTCTCCTTCCATCACCATATATTCGATCCCCCTTACCCTCATCTCCCACCCCCCACCCCCCGCCCCCCTTACACTCTGGCAACCACTAAACTATTGTCTGTGTCTATGAGTTTCTGTTTCTCATTTGTTTGTCTTGTTCTTTTGTTGTTTTTGGTTTATATACCACATATCAGTGAAATCACATGGTTCTCTGCTTTTTCTGTCTGACTTATTTCGCTCAGCATTACTCTCTCAAGATCCATCCATGTTGTCACAAATGTTCCTATATCATCTTTTCTTACCGCCAAATAGTATTCCATTGTGTATATATACCACAACTTCTTTATCCATTCATCTATCGAAGGACATTTTGGTTGTTTCCATGTCTTGGCCACCGTAAACAAAGCTGCAATGAACATTGGAGCACACGTGTCTTTATCTCTAAATGTTTTCAGATTTTGGGATAGATACCCAGGAGAGGGATTGCTGGGTCATATGGCAATTCTATTCGTAATTCTTTGAGGAACCTCCACACTGCCTTCCATAACGGCTGCACCAGTCTGCATTCCCACCAACAGTGTATGAGGGTTCCTTTTTCTCCACAGCCTCTCCAACATTTGTTATTATTTGTCTTGTTGATGATAGCCATTCTGACTGGGGTGAGGTGATACCTCATTGTGGTTTTGATTTGCATTTCTCTGATGATTAGTGATGTTGAGCATTTTTTCATATGTCTATTTGCCATTTGTATGTCCTCTTTAGAGAAATGTCTCTTCAAGTCCTCTGCCCATTTTTCAATTGGGTTGTTTGTTTTTTTGTTGTTGAGTTGCATGAGTTCCTTGTATATTCTGGATACTAGCCCCTTATCGGAGGCACTGTTTGCAAAAATCTTCTCCCATTCAGTTGGTGGCCTCTTTATTTTGTCAATGGCTTCTTTTGCTGTGCAGAAGCTTTTAAGTTTCATATAGTCCCATTCGTTTATTTTAGCTTTTACTTCCATTGCCTTTGGAGTCAAATTCATAAAATGCTCTTTGAACCCAAGGTCCATAAGTTTAGTACCTATGTTTTGTTCTATGCAGTTTATTGTGTCAGGTCTTATGATTAAGTCTTTGATCCATTTTGAATTAACTTTGGTACATGGTGACAAATAGCAGTCCAGTTTCATTCTTTTGCACGTGGCTATCCAATTCTCCCGGCACCATTTATTGAAGAGGCTGTCTTTGCTCCATTGTATGTTTTCAGCTTCTTTGTCAAAAATTATCTGTCCATATTTATGTGGTTTTATTTCTGGGTTCTCAATTCTATTCCATTCGTCTATGTGTCTGTTTTTCTGCCAATACCATGCTGTTTTGATTATTGTAGCCCTGTAGTACAAGCCAAAGTCAGGAAGTGTGATACCTCCATTATTGTTCTTTTTCCTTAAGATTGCTTTGGCTATTCGGGGTCTTTTGTGGTTCCAAACAAATCTGATGATTTTTTGTTCTATTTCTTTAAAATATGCCATTGGGATTTTGATGGGGATTGCATTGAATCTGTATATTGCTTTGGGTAATATGGCCATTTTAACTATGTTGATTCTTCCAATCCATGAGCACGGAATGTCTTTCCATTTCTTTGTGTCTTCTTCAATTTCTTTCAAAATGTCTTATAGTTTTCAGCATATAGGTCTTTCACATCCTTGGTTAAGTTTATTCCTAGGTATTTTATTCTTTTTGCTGCAATTGCAAAAGGAATTGTTTTTTGTATTTCTCTGAGAGCTCATTGTTAGTATATAGGAAGGCAATGGACTTTTGTGCGTTGATTTTGTAGTCGGCAACTTTACTGTATTCGTTGATTGTTTCTAATAGCTTTTTGGTGGAGTCTTTAGGGTTTTCTATATATAGCATCATGTCATCTGCAAAGAGTGATAATTTAACTTCTTCATTCCCAATTTGGATGCCCTTTATTTCTTTCTCTTTCCTGATTGCTCTGGCAAGGACTTCCAACACTATGTTGAAAAGCAGAGGTGATAGGGGACATCCCTGTCGTGTTCCTGAACGTAGAGCAAAGGGCTTCAGTTTTTCTCCATTAATTATGAGATTAGCCGAGGGCTTGTCATATATGGCCTTTATTATGTTAAGGTATTTTCCTTCTATACCCATTTTATTAAGTGTTTTAATCATAAATGGATGTTGTATCTTGTCAAATGCTTTTTCTGCATCAATTGATATAATCATATTATTTTTGTCCTTTATTTTGTTTATGTGATGTATCACATTGATGGATTTGCAGATGTTGAACCATCCTTGTGCCCCGGGGATGAACCCCACTTGGTCGTGATGAATAATCTTTTTAATGCATTGTTGTATTCGATTTGCTAGAATTTTATTTAGGATTTTTGCATCAGTATTCATTAGAGATATTGGTCTGTAGTTTTCTTTTTTTATGCTGTCCTTACCAGGTTTTGGTATCAGGGTAATGTTGGCCTCATAAAATGAGTTAGGGAGTACTGTCTCTTCTTCAATTTTTTGGAAGAGTTTGTGCAGAATTGGTATTAGATCCTTTTTGAAGGTTTGGTAGAATTCACTAGTGAAGCCATCTGGTCCCGGACTTTTGCTTTTGGGAAGGTTTTGGATGACTGATTCAATTTCGTTACTGGTGATCGGTCTGTTTAGATTTTCCAGTTCTTCATGGTTCAGCCTTGGAAGGCTATATGTTTCTAAGAACTTGTCCATTTCTTCTAGGTTGTTGAATTTGGTGGCATATAGTCCTTCATAGTATTCTTGGATGATCCTTTGTATTTCTGTGGTGTCCGTGATAACTTCCCCTTTTATGTTTCTGATTTTGTTAATCAGTGTCTTCTCTCTTTTTATCTTAGTGAGTCTAGCCAAGGGTTTGTCAATTTTGTTAATCTTTTCAAAGAACCAGCTCTTTGTCATATTATTTTTTTCTATTGTCTTTTTGTTCTCTATTTCATTTAGTTCTGCTCTAATTTTTGTTATTTCCTTTCTTCTGCTGACCTTGGGTTTTACTTGTTCTTCTTTTTCTAGTTCTTTAAGGTGTAATATGAGGTTATTTATTTGGGAGTTTTCTTGTTTCTTGAGATAGGCCTGTAATGACATAAATTTCCCTCTTAAAACTGCTTTTGCTGCATCCCAAAAATTTTGGTAGGATGTATTTTCATTGTCATTTGTTTCTATGTATCTTTTGATCTCTCCTCTAATTTCTTCTTTGACCCAGTCCTTCTTTAAAAGTATGTTGTTTAATCTCCATGTATTTGTGTTTTTTCCCGCTTTCTTTTTACAGTTGATATCCAATTTCAAAGCCTTGTGATCAGAGAATATGCATGGTATGATATCAATCTTCTTAAATTTGTTGAGACTGATTTTATGTCCCGATATATGGTCTATCCTTGAGAATGTTCCATGTACACTAGAAAAGAATGTATGGTCTGATGTTTT
>NW_027424130.1:0-6518 GCF_036562045.2 Rhinolophus sinicus | reverse complement strand
AAGGCAGAGAACCATGTGATTTCACTGATATGTGGTATATAAACCAAAAACAACAATTGAACAAGACAAACAAATGAGAAACAGAAATCCGTAGACACAGACAATAGTTTAGTGGTTATCTGAGGGTACGGGGTGTGGGGGGTGGAAGATGAGGGTAAGAGGGATCAAATATATGGTGATGGAAGGAGAACTGACTCTGGGTGATGAACACACAATGGAATTTATAGATGATGTAATACAGAATTATACACCTGAAATCTATGTAATTTTACTAACAATTGTCACCCCAATAAATTTAAAAAATAAATTATTAAAAAAAAAAAAACTACTGTGTATATATCAATGGTTTCATGAGTTTCCCATTCTCAACATACTGAACAAATATGGAAATTTTTTCCACAGTAGCTATAATATTGTATGTATCCAGCAGAGACATGCGAGTGTTTCAGTTCTTCCACATCGTAATGTCAACAAACATGTTATCTTTTCTCTTTGGTTGATAACAGCATTCTTGAAGGAGTAGCATATTTTCTCATTGTGCTTTTGTTTTTCCCTCCAATAAATTGACCAGTAAATTGTCCGACTTTCAAGCAAATTGTTATAGTGTGGCTTCAATAATTGAAGTGTATTACTCACAATGCCTAAAGTTCCAGATGAAGGTGCCAGAATGTTGCTTCCTCAAAATGGTCTGTCAACAGGAATCTGCTCAGCAGGGTCTTATAATAAGGGCATCAGGAGGAAAAGAGCCCATGCCATAGAATTTGTTCTCCTGACATGTAGATTAAACAACATACTTTTAAAAAATGACCAACTCAAAGAAGAAATTAGGGGAGAGATCAAAAGATATATGGAAACAAATGACAATGAAATTACATCCTACCAAAATTTTTGGGATGCAGCAAAAGCAGTTTTTAGAGGGAAATTTATATCATTACAGGCATATCTCAAGAAACAAGAAAAATCTTAAATAAATAACTTCATGTTGCAACATAAAGAACTAGAAAAGAAGAACAAATGAAACCCACGGTCAGCAGAAGAACGGGAATAATAAAAAATCAGAGCAGAACTAAATGAAATAGAGAACAAAAAGACATATAAAAATTAGTGTGACAAAGAGCTAGTACTTTGATAAGATTAACAAAATCAATAAGCCCTTGGCAAGAGTCACTACGAAAAGAAGGGAGAAGACACTAATTATCAAAATCAAAAATGAAAAACGGGAAGTTATCACAGATACCACAGAAATACAAAGGATCATCCAAGAATACTATGAAGGACTAAATGCCACCAAAATTTTTCTTTTTTTTTAATTAGTTTCAGGTGCACAAGACAAAGCAAAACTTACACGTTTATCATTTATATCCCTCACACAGTGTGAACCCCCCTCCCCCCATCCACTATCCCTCTGTACGTTCCCAAAACCTCTCACCTTCCCCTTATCCCCACCCCCCCACCCCCCAGAAGAAATGGACAAGTTCTTCGAAACACAGCCTTCCTAGGCTGAACCATGAAGAACTGGAAAATCTAAACAGACCGATCACCAGTAAGGAAATTGAATCAGTCATCCAAAACCTTCCCAAAAGCAAAAGTTCCGGACCAGATGGCTTCACTAGTGAATTCCACCAAACCTTCAAAGAGGATCTAATACCAATCCTCGTCAAACTCTTCCAAAAAGATTGAAAAAGAAACAGTACTCCCTAACTCATTTTATGAGGCCACCATTACCTTGATACAAAAACCTGGTAAGAACAACACACAAAAAAAGAAAACTACAGACCAATATCTCTGATGAATGCAGATGCAAAAATCCTAAACAAATTCCAGCAAATAAAATACAACAATGCATTATAAAAATGAGTATTCATCATGACCAAGTGGGGTTCATACCCACGGCACAAGTATGGTTCAACATCGGCATATCCATCAATGTGATACATCACATAAATAAAATAAAGGACACAAATCTTATGATTATATTAATTGATACAGAAAAGCATTTGACAAGATTCAACATCCATTCATGAATAAAACACTTAATAAAATAGGTATAGAATGAAAACACCTTTACATAATAAAGGCCGTATATGACAAACCCTGAGCTAATCTCATAATTAATGGTGAAAAACTGAATCCCTTTTCTTTATGTTCAGGAACACGACAGGGCTGTCCACATCACCTCTGCTTTTCAACATAGTGTTGGAAGTCCTCGCCAGAGCATTCAGGAAAGAGAAAGAAATAAAAGGCATCCAAATTGGGAATGAAGAAGTTAAATTGTCACTCTTACAGATGACATAATTCTGTATATAGAAAACAATAAAGACTATTGAAAGCTATTATAAACAATTAACAAACACAGTAAAGTTGCCGGCTATAAAATGAACATACAAAAGTCCATTGCATTCCTATATACTAACAATTAAATCTCAGAAAAAGAAATACAAAAAACAATTCCTTTTGCAATTCCAGCAAAGAAAACAAAATGCCTAGGACTAAAGGTAACCAAGGATATGAAAGACTTATATGCTAAAAACTATAAGTCATTTTTAAAAGAAATTGAAGGAGACACACAAAATGGAAAGACAATCCATGCCCATGGATTGATAGAATGAACATAGTTAACATGGCCCTATTACCTAAAGCAATATACAGATTTAATGCAATCCACATCAAAATCCCAATGACAGTTTTTAAAGAAATAGAATAAAAATTCATCAGATTGGTTTGAAACGAAAAAGACCCCGAAGAGCCAAAGCAATCTTAAGAAAAAATAACAATATTGGAGGTATCACACTCCCTGACTTCAGGTGGAACTTCACTGCTGCAATAGTCAAAAACATATGGTAGAAAAATAGACACATAGAACAATGGAATAGAATAGAGAACCCAGAAATAAAACCACATAAATATGGACAGAAAATTTTTGACAAAGAAGCAAATAACATACAATGGAGAAAACACAGCCTCTTTAATAAATGATGTTGGGAGAATTTGATAGCTATGAGCAAAAGAATGAAACTGGATGGCCATGTACCAAAATTAATGCTATGTCTATCACCATGTACCAAAATTAATTCAAAATTGATCAAGGACTTAAGCATAAAACCTGAAACAATAAACTGCATTGAAGAAAAGAGGTACTAAACCTATGTACCTTGGGATCAAAGTGAATTTAATGAATTTGACTGCAAAGGCAAGGGAAGGAAAAGCTAAGATAAATGAATGGGAATATTTGAAACATAAAATTTCTGCACAGAAAAAGAAACCAAGGACTAAATAAAGAGGTAACCAAATGAATGGGAGAAGATTTTTGCAAACAGTGCCTCTGATAAGGGACTAATATCCAAAATATACAAGCAACTCACGAAACTCAACAACAAAAAAATAAACAACCCAATGGAAAAATGGGCAGATTACCTGAAGAGACATTTCTCTAAAGACACACAAATGGCAAATAGACATGAAAAAATGCTCAACATCACTAATCATCAGACAATTGCAAATGAAAACCACAATGAGCTATAACCTCACTCCAGTCAGAATGGCTGTCATCAACAAGACAAATACTTTCAAGCACTGGAGAGACTGTGGAGAAAAGGGAACCCTCATACACTCATACACTGTTGGTGAGAATGCAGACTTTGCAGCCATTATGGAAGGCAGTGTAGAGGTTCCTCAAAAAATTACAAATAGAATTGCCATATGACACAGCAATCCTTCTCCTGGGTATCTACCCCAAAATTCAGAAAACGTTTATACATTAAGACACGTGTGCTCCAGTGTTCATTGCAGCTTTGTTTGTGGTGACCAAGACAGGAAAAACAAAACAAAACAAAACAAAATGTCCTTCGATAGATGAATGGATAAAGAAGTTGTGGTACATATACACAATGGAATACTATTCGACTGTAAGAAAAGATGATATAGGAACATTTGTGACAACATGGACGGATCTTGTGAATATCATGCTAAGCGAAACAAGTCAGACAGAAAAAGCAGAAAACCATATGATTTCACTGATATGTGGTATATAAACCAAAAACAAACAAACAAACAAACAAACAAAAGACAAACAAATGAAAAAAGTAAACTCATAGACACAGACAATAGTTTAGTGGTTACCAGTGGTTAAGGACGGTGGATTGTGGGAGACGAGATTAAGAGGGATCAAATATATGGTCATGGAAGGAGAACTAACTCTGGGTGGTAAACATGCAATGGGATTTATAGATGATGTAATACAGAATTGTACACCTGCAATCTATGTAGTTTTACTAACAATTGTCAACCCAATAAATAAAAACAAAAAGCTTCATCTAAAAAAAAAATCATTACAAAAAATGCAACTCAGTTTTGTATTATGCCAACAGCATTGTGCTTTCCTCAATCCTCGCTTTCTAACACCATTTTACTGATTACAAGCAATCAATAGAACCAAAGCCATGCTATTTTCACTTCCCATCATGCTGCCCCACAACTTGCGCCCTGGAAAACACTGACCTTCCTTCTTTCCCTATGAATTTGACATTGTCAGTCTGTTATATTCATCGAGAGACAGCCTATGAATTCCTTGCGATGTTAGCGTCTTTCCATTGCCAATTTCTCAAGATACTTTCTTGCGATGTCCAGCATCAGGAATACTGTTACCTTTATGACTGTGTCTCATTTCATTTTATACAAATACCACCTTCACTAATGCATTCATAAGTTCACATGATATTGTGTTTCTCCATTGTGCCATTATCTACACTGCTGTTCTGAATTCTGTTTCGGAGTTTCTGGGCATCTGTTTTAAACACTATTGTGTATATATCAAAGGTAATGTGATATCTTCAATTTCAACATCCTGGACAAATAATGAACTGTTTTCCAACGTAGCTATATCATTCTATGTCTTCACCGGAGTCATCTGAGCATTCATGTTTTTCTAAAAATTGCACTGTCAAAGCACACGTGATCTTTTGTCTTTGGTTGATCACAGCATTCTTGAAGGAGTCAAATATTGTCTAACGGTGCTTTCAATTTTCTCTCCCTGACTGATAAAGTGTCCGATTTTTTTTTTAATTAAATTTATTGGGGTGACAATTGTTAGTAAACTTACATAGATTTCAGGTGTACAATTCTGTATTACATCATCTATAAATCCCATTGTGTGTTCACCACCCAGAGTCAGTTCTCTTTCCATCACCATATATTCGATCGCCCTTACCCTCATCTCCCATCCCCACCCCCGCCCCCTTACCCTCTGGCAACCACTAAACTATTGTCTGTGTCTATGTGTTTCTGTTTCTCATTTGTTTGTCTTGTTCTTTTGTTGTTCTTGGTTTATATACCATATCAGTGAAATCACATGGTTCTCTGCTTTTCTGTCTGACTTGTTTCGCTCAGCATTACTCTCTCAAGATCCATCCATGTTGTCACAAATGTTCCTATATCATCTTTTCTTACTGCCGAATAGTATTCCATTGTGTATATATACCACAACTTCTTTATCCATTCATCTATCGAAGGACAATTTGGTTGTTTCCATGTCTTGGCCACCGTAAACAAAGCTGCAATGAACATTGGAGCACACGTGTCTTTATCTCTAAATGTTTTCAGATTTTTTGGGTAGATACCCAGAAGAGGGATTGCTGGGTCATATGGCAATTCTATTCGTAAACCATTGACAAAATAAAGAGGCCACCAACTGAATGGGAGAAGATTTTTGCAAACAGTGCCTCCGATAAGGGGCTGGTATCCAGAATATACAAGGAACTCATGCAACTCAACAACAAAAAAACAAACAACCCAATTGAAAAATGGGCAGAGGACTTGAAGAGACATTTCTCCAAAGAGGACATACAAATGGCAAATAGACATATGAAAAAATGCTCAACATCACTAATCATCAGAGAAATGCAAATTAAAACCACAATGAGATATCACCTCACCCCAGTCAGAATGGCTATCATCAACAAGACAAACAATAACAAATGTTGGAGAGGCTGTGGAGAAAAAGGAACCCTCATACACTGTTGGTGGGAATGCAGACTGGTGCAGCCGTTATGGAAGGCAGTGTGGAGGTTTCTCAAAGTGTCCGATTTTCATAGCAAAATGTTATAGACTGTGTGGCTTCAATATCAGAAGTGTATTTTCACCGTCCTGAAAGTCCAAGATGAACGTGTCAGAATGTTGCATTCTCAGAAGGGTCTGTCAACAGGATACTGCTCAGCAGGGTCTGACGCTGAGGTCATCAGGAGGAAGGAACAGTCTGAGCAGAGCCATAGAAGTCGCTCTCCTCACAGACTCACACTCTTTTGACTGCCCAGCACTGTAGCTGTAATCAGTGCAAAGAGGCCCCTGGCCAATCACATATCAGTGTCCCCATGTGTCACAAAGAGACAACTGTGACATCATCATGCCCTCTCCAGGAGACCACAGAGGTGCCTTGGCCATTTGCGTCCAGAGAGAAATCCAGGAGAGTCCTTCCACTTTGAGAACTGAGTGTGACCTCACAATTCACTCTGCTCAATAGAGCC
>NW_027424129.1:0-6548 GCF_036562045.2 Rhinolophus sinicus | reverse complement strand
CTCCTGGCCTGCAATGTTTCTGTAGAAAAGTCATTTGATAGCCTTATAGGAGTTCCCTTGTATGTAACCCACTGTCTTTCTCTTGCTGCTTTTAGGATTCTCTCTTTGTCTTTAACCTTTGCCATTTTAACTATAATGTGTCTTGGTGTGGACCTGTTTGGGTTTATCCTGGTTGGAACTCTCTGCACTTCCTGGGCTTGTATGTTTCCTTCACCAGATTAGGGAAGTTTTCGGGCATTATTATTTCAAATATGTTCTGGGCCCCTTGCTTCCTCTCTTCGCCTTCTGGTATTCCTGTGATGCGCATGTTGTTGCGCTTGATGTTATCCCAGAGGTCTCTTAAACCATCTTCATTGTTTTTAGTTCTTTTTTCTTTCTGTTGTTCTGTTTGGGTGATCTCTGCTAACTTGTCTTCTAAGTCGCTGATTCGATCCTCTGCCTCTTCTAACCTCCTGGTAGTTCCTTCAAGTGTGTGCTTTATTTCAGTTATTGTATTCTTTTGTTCTAATTGGTTGTTCATTATGATTTCTCTATCCTTCTTTATGTCACCACTAAACTCCTTAAACATTCTTATCATCAGTGTTCTGAACTCTGTCTCTGATAAGTTAGTTAACTCTATTTCATTTGGTTCCAATTCTGGAGGTTTCTTCTGTTCTTTTATTTGGGACATGTTTCTTTGTTTCCCCATTCTGGCTGACGCTCTCTGTTTGCTTCGATGTATTAGGTAGATACCTTAGGGTTCTTAGTTTTTGCTGGGTTATCTTATGTAGTATGTGTCCTTTACGTTTGGCTTGCACACTTCCTTCTTCTCCTGTGCGTGTGCTCCAAGAGTGACTCTTGTGTTGTGTATATTGTCCTGTTAAAGTTGATCTTTAATTGCTTTTGGCTTGTCAGTAGTTGGAGTTTACTCCTAGGCTGAATAGCTGTGAGACCTGGCGCTGCCCACAGTGGATGATCGGCTACGTGAGGGTTGACCGCTTAAATGAGGCTTGGCCCCTATGGGCTCTTGTGCCTGTAGAGAATTCCCTCTGGGTTTGTCACTTGTAGGTCAAACCCGGTAATACTCTGGTTTGCTCTGGAGTTGGCCTCTGGGTGTGTTGAATCTTATGCCTCTTGAGCTGGGCCCTGGTGTAGAGCAAATTCAGAACAAAGGAAATTACCAAGCACAACAACAACAACAAAGAAAAAACAAATACACTCACATGTAAAAACAACCAATAACCCACACTCAACACAGGCAAAAATGTCAAAAATACAGAAAGAAAACAAAACAAAAAAAGCAGGACCAGTCTTGGCTTAAGCCCACCAAATAAACTCGAGGTTGTCCTCTGCTGTACCAAAGAGTCCTCTTCGTCGTGTGCAGGCAGAGCTGGTCACGCTGGAACTGCAGTTTTAGATGCGTGGGGCTATGGGTTCTGGATGGTAGTTTTGACAGTCAGTGCAGTTTCTGCTCTAGCCTGCACATATGCGCACTGAGAGTAACACAACCAGCCCTGTGCCCACGTCCCCTGAGTCTTAGGGTACTTTTTCATGTGTGTGTTTGTGTGTGTGTGTGGGGGGTAGGGCAGGAGATTTCTGAGCTGCTGAAAGCCTAGAGCTGCGTCTGCCACCTACTGCTGACCCCTGCGAGTGTCTCCAGTGTCTCCGCAGTTGTAATTGCCCTGCCCTAGGCAGGTCAGTAAAGGTGCAGGCCGGGGATGGAGGAGTCTTCTCTTTCCCAGCCCAGCACTGTCCCACGCTTCCCAGCCTCTTTCCTGGGTCAGAGCTGCAAGCGGGGTCTTCCCAGATCCTGAGTGATAAGGCTCCTTTGTAATCGGACACTACCCCTCAGTTCAGGGGCCAGCTTGAGTCTCTGGAAGGATGGAGGTAGGATTGGGAGAGTGGGGGTAGGGGCCCAGGTATGGTGTTTATGTCCTTTGTCTGACCTGGGGCCCAGCTGGAGGTCTCAGCTGAGGTTACTGCCTCAAATGCTGGGTATGCTGCTTTCTGGGCAGGAGAGATCAGCGGTGAGACGCAGGGAAAAAACTCACCTCCTGGCTCTTGTGGTCTCTGTTCTGTCCTGGGACCCTCTGCGTCTCCACACCTTGGATGCAGGCCACGGTCTCCACTCTGCTTCCTTCCCTCTACCCCTGCTCACCCAGTTTTCCCACCTTCAAGTAATACTCTTAGGAGTCTCTTAGCTGTTCTGTATGATGAGCAGAGAGTTCTTTGATGGGTTATAGATGTTCAATTTGTGGTAAGTTCTGGAGGACAACTCAAGAAGACCACCTCGCTGCTGCCATTCCTATGACGTCAATACTAGTCTATGTTTTAAAGACTATTTTGTCTAGTATAAGTATTACTATGCAACTTTTCTTTCTTTTTCTTTGTTTGTTTGTTTCTGTTTTCATAAAATATATTTTTCTATCCCTTTCCTTTTCCTCCATTCTAACTAGGGTGAGGTGATATCTCATTGTAGTTTTGTTTGCATTTCTCTGATCATTAGTGATGTTGAGCATTTTTCATATGTGTATTTACCATTTGTATGTCCTCTTTGGAAAATGTCTCCTCAGGTCCTCCACCGATTTTTCAGTTGGGTTGTTTGTTTTATTGTTGTTGAGTTGCATGAGTTCCTTGTGTATTTTGGATATTAGCCCTTATCGGAGGCACCATTTGCAAAATCTTCTCCTATTCTGTTGGTTGCCTCTTTATTTTGTCGATGGTTTCTTTTGCTGTGCAGAAGCTTTTAAGTTTCATATAGTCCCATTAGTTTATTTTAGCTTTTACTTCCATTGCCTTTGGAATCAAATTCATAAAATGCTCTCTGAACCCAAGGTCCATAAGTTTAGTACCTATGTGTTCTTCTATGCAGTTTAATGTTTCAGGACTTATGCTTAAGTCTTTGATCCATTTTGAATTAATTTTGGTACATGGTGACCGATAACAGTCTAGATTCATTCTTTTACACGTGGCTATCCAATTCTCCCAACACCATTTAGTGAAGAGGCTGTCTTTCTCCATTGTATGTTTTTGGCTTCTTTGTCAAAAATTATCTGTCCATATTTATGTGGTTTTATTTCTGAGTTCTCAATTCTATTCCACTGGTCCACGTGTCTGTTTTTCTACCAATACCATGCTGTTTTGATTATTGTTACCCTGTAGTACAAGCTAAAGTCAGGGAGTGTGATGCCTCCAGCATTGTTCTTTTTTCTTAAGATTGCTTTGGCTATTCGGGGTCTTTGTGGTTCCAAACAAATCTGATGATTTTTATGTTCTATCTCTTTAAAAAATGCTATTGGGATTTTCATGGGGATTGCATTAAATCTGTATATTGATTTGGGTAATATGGCCATTTTAACTATGTTGATTCTTCCAATCCATGAGCATGGAATGTCTTTCCATTTCTTTGTGTCTTCTTCAATTTCTTTTAAAAATGTCTTATAATGTTCAGCATATAGGTCTTTCACATCCTTGGCTAAGTTTATTCCTAGGTATTTTATTCTTTTTGCTGCAATTGCAAAAGGAATTGTTTTTTAATTTCTTTTTTCTGAGATTTCATTGTTAGTATATAGCAATGCAATGGACTTTTCTACATTGATTTTGTAGCCAGAAACTTTACTGTATTCGTTGATGGTTTCTAATAGCTTTTTGGTGGAGTCTTTAGGGTTTTCTATATATGAGGCATCTGTGATAACTTCTCCTTTTTCATTTCGGATTTTATTTATTAGTGTTCTTCTCTCTTTTTATCTTAGTGAGCCTAGCCAAAGTTTTGTCAATTTTGTTAATCTTTTCAAAGAACCAGCTCTTTGTCACATTAATTTTTTCTTTTTTCTTTTTTTTTTTTTTTTGGCCTTTTATTTTTTCATTTTTTAAATTAATTTATTTATTTTTAATTAGTTTCAGGTGCACAAGACAAAGCAAAACTTAGACGTTTATCATTTATATCCCTCACACTGTGTGAACCCCCCTCCCCCATCCACTATCCCTCTGTACGTTCCCCAAATTAATTTTCAACCCCCCATGACCATCTCGTGGTTACCGACTATTTTTCAAAACCTCTCACCTTCCCCTTATCCCCACCCCCCGCCCCTCTAGCAACCCTCTGTTTTTCCTCCATGTTTCCAAAACTGTCTCTGATTAGTTCATTCACTTATTCTTTTCTTTAGATTCCACATAAGTGAGATCATATGGTATTTGTCTTTCTCTTCTGACTTATTTCACTTAACATAATGTTCTCTAGGTCCATCCATGTTGTTGCAAATGGTAAGATTTCTTTCTTCTTTATGGCTGTAATACTCCATTGTATAAATGTACCACAGTTTCTTAATCCAGTCATCTACTGATGGGCATTTCGTTGTTTCCAGGTGTTGGCTATTGCGTATAGTGCTGCAATAAACATAGGAGTGCATAAAGATTTTTGAATTGGAGTTTTGGATTTCTCCAGATAGATACCTAGGAGTGGGATTGCTGGACCATAAGGTAGTTCCATTTTCAGATTTTTGAGATACCTCCAAACTGTTTTCCATAGTGGCTGCACCAATCTGCATTCCCACCAACAGTGCACCAGCGTTCCCTTTTCTCCACATCCACGCCAGCACTTGTTGTTTGTTGATTTATTGATGGTAGCCATCCTGACTGGGGTGAGGTGGTATCTCATTGTGGTTTTTATTTGCATTTCTCTGATGGTTAGTGAGGTTGAACATTTCTTCATATGTCTGTTTGCCATCTGTATGTCCTTTTTAGAAAAATGTCTCTTCATGTCCTCTGCCCATTTTTTAATTGGGTTGTTTGTTTTTTTGGAGTTGAGTTGAGTGAGTTTTTAATAAATTTGTGATACTAACCCCTTATCAGATATATCATTGGCAAATATCTTTTCCCATTCAGTAGGATCCATTTTTGTTTTATTGATGGTTTCCTTTGCTGTGAAAAAGCTTTTTAGTTTGATGTAGTCCCACATGTTTATTTTTTTGCTTACTTCCGTCTCGCGAGGGGATATATCATTAAAAATCTTACTCCGGGTAATGTCTGTGAAGTTTCTTCTTATATTTTCTTCTAGGAATTTTATGGTTTCAGATCTTACATTTAAATCTTTAAGCCATTTTGAATTTATTTTTGTATGTGGTGTTCGGAGGTGATCCAGCTTCATCTTTTTGCATGTGTCTGTCCAAGTTTCCCATCACCATTTATAGATTAGACTCTCTTTACCCCACCGTACATTCTTGCTTTCATTGTCATAGATTAAATGGCCATATAGGCATGGATTGATTTCTGGACTCTCTATTCTGTTCCATTGATCTATGGGTCTGCTTTTATGCCAATACCATGCTGTTTTGATTACTGTAGCCTTGTAGTATAATTTGAAGTCAGGTATTGTTATACCTCCCACTTTGTTCTTATTTCTCAAGATTGTTGAAGATATCCGGGGTCTTTTGTTATCCATATAAATTTTAGGATTATATGTTCTATTTCTGTGAAAAATGTCGCTATAGTTTGATAGGAATTGCTTCTATTGTGCTTTTGTTCTCTATTTCATTTGGTTCTTTTCTGATTTTTCTTATTTCCTTTCTTCTGCTGACCTTGGGTTTCATTTGTTCTCCTTTTTCTAGTCATTTAAGGTATAACGTGAGGTTATTTATTTGGGATTTTTCTTGTTTCTTGAGATAGCCCTGTAATGATATAAATTTCCCTCTTAAAACTGCTTTTGCAACTACCAAAAAAAAAAAGGTAGGATGTATTTTCATTGTCACTTGTTTCTATGAATCTTTTGATGTCTGTCTAATTTCTTCTTTGACCCAGTCGTTCTTTAAAAGTATGTTGTTTCCCTCTCTGGCAACCACTAAACTATTGTCTGTGTCTATGAGTTTCTGTTTCTCATTTGCCAGAGATAGAGGCGTGAGAGGTGGGGGTGGGAGATGAGGTAAGGGGGATCGAATATATGGTGATGGAAGGAGAACTGACTCTGGGTGATGAACACACAATGGGATTTATAGATGATGTAATACAGAATTGTACACCTGAAATCTATGTAATTTTACTAACAATTGTCACCCCAATAAATTTAATAATAAAAAAAGTATGTTGTTAATCTCCATGTATTTGTGGGTTTTCCTGCTTTCTTTTGCAGTTGATATCAATTTCAAAGCCTCGTGATCAGAGAATACGCTTCGTATGATTTCAGTCTTCTTAAATTTGCTGAGGTTAGTTTTATGTCCCAATATATGCTCTATTCTTTAGAATGGTCCATGTACACTAGACAAAAATGTATAGACTGATGTTTTAGGATGAAGTGCTCTATAAATGTCAGTTACGTCCATTTCATCTAATGTGTCATTTAGTAATGCTATTTCATTATTTATTTTCTGTTTGGATGCTCTGTCCATAGCTGTCAATGATGTATTTAGGTCCCCTAGTATAATTGTGTTTTGGTCAATTTCCCCTTTAGTTCTGTTAGTAGTTGCTTGGTATATTTCGGTGCTCCCTGATTGGGGGCATAAATATTGATGACTGTTATGTCTTCTTGTTGTATCGTCCCTTTACCATTATGAAATGTCCATCTTTGTCTCTTGTTA
>NW_027424128.1:5000-6553 GCF_036562045.2 Rhinolophus sinicus | reverse complement strand
CACACACACACACACACACACACACTCACTCACTGGATTCAAGCCGTTGTTTCTCAACCTAGTCGTGTGGACATCTCCCCCCCCTGCCCGCCCCGCCCCCCCGCATAGGACAGACTCAAATCGAAGTGTGTGGTGGCGGTGGTGGTGGTGGTGGAGGAACGAGAAAGCTTTCTGGTGCCCAGAGTGGGGGTGCGGGTTTGGGGGTGGGTGGGGATTTCCGTTCAAAATAGAAGTAGTTGCCGGGGGCCGGGGAAGCTGGAGGAGGGACGGCTGACTAGAAGAGGGGCGTTCTACGTATTCGATGGGGGGCGGGGGGGAGAGGAATGTTTTCTGTCACTCCCCCGTCGCTCAGGAACTCTAGTCGGGGGGGGGGGGGGGGAGGGCGCGGCAACGGGGTGGGGCGTCGTCTGTTGTGGGGGGAGGCGGGGAGGTGGGAAAAAAGAAAACGAGGAAAAGAACAATCGAACAAACAAACAAAAAACGAGCGAGGCTGCCAGTTCGGTCCAGACCCTCGCTTTCCGGGGCCGGTCGTCCCAGGGGCGCGCTTCGGGCTTTCGGGCGGAGAGCCCCTCTGTCGTTCTCTTCGGTCCACCGGAGAAATAAACACCCTTCGTGGCCAGAGGGAAGACTTTCCGTGTGGTGCGGACAACGGCGAACGACGGTCACGGGGATAGTTCATCACATAGGTACACGTAGGCCCTTCTCGGTGTGATCCATAAACGATGGCGTATTTCGTGCTAACGATTGTCAGTCACCGCTGTTCCGAGTACCATCCACACCATCCTGTAATCCGCGCCCCGCTCCCGGACGCGCGCAGGCTGCGCACACCCGCCTCCCGCCACCCCTCTCCCGCGCCCCACGCCCTTCTTCCGGCCATGCGCGGCCCCGGCCCCCCCCCCCCACCCCCCCCCGCCCCCCCCCCCCACCCCCCCCCCTCCGCCCCCCTCCTCTCGGTCGACCTCACCGGGAGGGAGGCCAGAAAAAGATCGCCCGGCCCCCAAGTCGGCTGGCGCCCGACTCCCAGCACCACGGTCGCAGGGCAGGACGACGGATCAGTGATCTCCGGGACGGACGGGACGACCGACCGACCGACCGACCGACCGACCGACAGGGGAGTTCGGCCTCGTCCCGATGCGGCGCGGGACCCGCGTTTCAGGGCCGGGCGCAGCGGGCGGGGATGCCCCGTAGCGGAAGCGACCCGGCCTTGAAACTTTTCTCTCCGAACGCCCGTGAGACGGGGACGTTTGCCGCGCGTCGACGGACGGCCTACCCCGCGCTCCACCTTCGCCGGTTGAGGCCTCCAGGGCGGCCCGGGAGATCGTCTCATCCCCGAGGCGCCCGCCCGGTCCCAGCGACTCCGGTGCGGATTCAGCCATTTCCACGGACGGAAACACGTCCCTCCGCCCTCATCATCATCGGGAGTCCATCCGTCGCGCACCCTTTGCGAGAGGACGGCGACATTTCACTCGGGTCGCTCGGTTTCGGGGTCGACGCCGCCGTCAAATGTAGACGAGTCATAAAAACGGTGAGCGTGGGAGGAGCGGGGTTGTCAC
>NW_027424127.1:0-6616 GCF_036562045.2 Rhinolophus sinicus | reverse complement strand
CCCACGCTTGGGAAGGCCTTTTCACAGCAGGCAACAAACTGGAGCCCACTTCACCCTTTCAAGGGGGTAGCCACCTCTCAGCAGGTAGAAGGTAGACCCAGTTTTGCCAGATCTTCCAGTTTTTCAAAAGAAGCCATAAAACAGAATTTTATGTAAAATCTTGTGATTTTTCAATATTAGCAACTAATTCAAACACTGTGCAAACCAAGTAAATATAGCTGCTGGCTAGATGGCTTTGAACTCTCTTGTATGATTACATATTAAACTTTTCTTTATCTAACTTGTTCTATTGTTTGTCTAGAAGACCTTTGTTTGCAATTTTTTGTTACATCCTCATCAATAGCCTCCCCTTTGCACTTTCTAATATGTTTTATCACCATAAGTACACTCTGTTCCCACTCATCTCTCAAATTCTGGGCAGGTGGAAGAATAGCATCTGTCAATGCTTGTATTTCTGCTTTGTTTCACTAAACCCTAAAATCAGTATATTGTGAAACAATTTCACATATATCAGTCTCAGGTCCTTCCTTAAGGCTGATAAGAGTTGATAAAACTAGTTTAGCTGCTCTCTGCGTTACACTTCAAAGGCCTCAGAATATTTGTCTCCCAAGCTCCTATAATTAAACATTTTGTCCTTTCTGAATCTTAGTATTCACAAGACATGTGCTTTTCACCCTGTGGCAGTGTTAATTCACTGAAAGATCTTTCCCTGGCAAAATGGTTCATGGTTTATTCATTTGTTTATTACTATTTTTTTTATTAGTTTCAGGTATAATTTTTTTTTACTTTTTAAAAAATTGTGGTAAAATATATATATAACCTCAATTTTGTCATTTTTACATGTACAATTCAGTGGCATCAAGTATATTCACAATGTTGTGCAACCATTACCACTGTTTGTTTCTAACATTTTTCATCACCCCAAACAGAAATTCTGTACCCATCAAGCAATAATTCCCCATTTCCCCTTTTCCACCTCTGTAACCTCTAATCTACTTTCTGTCTCTAGTATGAATTTGCCTATCCTAGATATTTCATGTAAATGAAATCATAAAATATATGTCCTCTTGTGTCTAGCTTATTTCACTTAGCATAATGTTTTTAAGGTTCATCCATGTTGTAACATATGTCCATATTTCATTCCTTTTAATGGCCAAATAATATTCAATTGTATGTATATATCACATTTTGTTTATCCATTCATCTATTTGTGGATACTTGAGTTGCTTCCACCTTTTGGCTATTGTGAATAATGCTGCTATAAACACTGAGGTATGCACAACTGTTTGAATCCCTGATTTCCGTTCTTTTGGGTATATACTTAGGAATGGAATTGCTGGATAATATGGTAATTCTATGTTTAACTTTTTGAGAAAATGCCAAACTATTTTCCGAAGAAACCGCACCATTTTACATTCCCACCGGCAATGTATGTGGGTTCCAATTTCTCCACCACTTGTTACTTTCCTTTTTAAATAATGTTATAGCTAGTATCCTACTATGTGTGAAGTAATATATCAGGGTGATTTTCATTTGTATTTCCCTGATGGCTAGTGATGTTGAGTGTCTTCATATGTTTATTATTTGTCTATCTTCTTTGGAGAAATGCCTATTTAATGGAGAATCGCCCATTTGTTAACTGGGTCATTTGTTCATGGTGTATATTTAACTTAGAGTTTTGAAGGCCACCACCATCTCACAGGTAAAAGGTGGACCTACTACTGGAGGTCGTACGCAGTCAGTGTGTACTTTGAAAAGTTTATTTACAACCTCGAGCTCTCCATTCAACCTTAGATGACAGACTGTGGTGTCCAGGGCTATCTGTTTTTAAATTTGGGGCCAGTTGAAGGAACAGACTGACTGCTCAGACATAGAGTTGGTCCATCTGGACATATCATATCTTTAGATGAACCAAAAACGAAAATGAAAATGAAAAGGAGAGGATAGATTTGAAGTTAATCTAGTGTATTATTCCTCACTCATCAATTTAACGAATATTTCTTGAGCCCTTTATATGCAACAAGCATTGATCAATGAGATGGATGTGGCTCATGTGGGAGGCAGAATAATGGTCCCCAAATATGTCTATGTCTTAATCCTGGAAATTTTAAATATGTTACCTTACAGGGACTTTGCAGGTGTGGTTAAGTTAAGGATCTTGAGATGGAGAGTTTACTGGATTGTCTGGTGTGTGCCCAGTGTAAGGACAAGAGTCCTTAGAAGAGGGAGGCAGGACCAGGGTGCGAGAGATGTGAGGATGGCAGCAGTCAGACAGAGATTTGAGGACACTATACTGCTGGCTTTGAAGATGGAGGAAGAGGTCATGAGCCAAGGAATGCATGCAGCCTTTCGCTGGAAAAGGCAAGGACACAGATTCTCCGCTAGAGCCTCTGGAAGAAACACAGTCCTGCCCACCCCTTGACTTGAGGACCTCTGAGTTCCAGAACTTTAAGATAACAGATTTACGTTGGTCTAGGCACTAAGTTTGTGGTCGTCTGTTCCAGCAGCAATAGGAAACTAACACAGTTCCTTATGCCCCCCATAAAGGACACTGGCGTGGTGGGCAGTGGTCAGCAGACCTGGGTCGGACTCTGTACTCTGTGTGTCTGGGCAAGTTATTTGACGAGGAGACTCATTCTCCATGTCTATAAAATAGGGATGGGATATCAATGTTTGCCTTATAAAGTCGTTGTGAGAATTAGAGATAAACTATATAAAACAGCTTAGATGTAGCAGGCTCTTAGTAAGTGAAAGATATTATTTTTATCATCAGTATTTATTTTTAAACAATTTCCTTTAATTAGGCAAGAAGGTGGGAGACCTCATAAGGAAAGAGCCAAAGGCTGCATGCAGACGGCTACATGGTGAGTGCCTGCTTTGGGCCAGGCATCAGGCTTCTAGTCATTCCTCACAGTTATCCAGTGAGGCGGCGGTGCTTTTCTCATTGTGCAGATAAAGAGCCGAG
The DNA here is from genome assembly GCF_036562045.2 of Rhinolophus sinicus. NCBI lineage: Eukaryota > Metazoa > Chordata > Mammalia > Chiroptera > Rhinolophidae > Rhinolophus > Rhinolophus sinicus. The sequence goes on along the minus strand of NW_027424127.1, from coordinate 3,651 downwards.
GTTAGAGGTTAAGGAACCTGTCCAGCATCTCACAGGTAAAAGTGACACCAGAGGCCAACTGAGTCCGGGGCTCGTGCTGCCTGCGCTGCTCAGCCGGTAGAGCGACACAGGAATTGGGCCCTAGAATAAACGTTTATTATCAGAGCACCAATGGTCTGAGAAGGCAGTGGGTTAACACCTCCAAACACTGCCTTAGCATTCTCCGACCAGCTGAGGGTGTTTAAGGGAAAATCTGGGCCTTCCTCTAAAGGCTATGCGACAGTTCCAGGGGTCTGCATGGAGCCTTCCCTTTGAAATCGTGGCTCCCAGATGGTGTCAGCGACCCAGGAACAATGATGGGAGTAGCCTGGAAAGAATGCTAGGCCGAAGAGATTGTGACCAATAAGCATAAGGATCTCAATCATAAGTTTCAGGGTAATTTTCTAAAACAGGGAACTGAGTGGAACAGGGGACATTCCAAGCTCAAGCCACAGGGGGATGAGCTATTGTTCAGCTATAGGTCAAGGAAAGGTGAGGCCATGGGCGTTGAGAGGGGTCCTAACTGGGCCCTGTTTCAAAAGGTCGTGGCTTCCATCTCAGTCTAGAGCCTGCAATTTTTACTATAACAAGCACAACCTTCAGTTGAGAGGGATCTTATTCCCAGGAAAAAATGTGTAGTTTTTCCACTAGGCCTGGAACAGAGCTCACACTCTAGCCTGTGTCAGGAAAATGACCTAAACAGTCATCCAAAGGCCTTCCTGTGGTTCTGTTAGTATGGGTCAGGGTTCTGCATTCAGAGTTGATTCATAACCGCCTTCTGAAGTAGTCAGTGAGAGCATGGCCAGGGCCTTAGACTGGAGGGCACCCAAATGGTGGAGACCCATTTCTGCCTCTGATTCCTGCGCCTTTGTTTTCAAGGCCATAACATGGGAGTAATAATTCCTGTCTATTCCACCTCACAAAGGGCAAAGAGGAGGTGACCCTACCCATGAGCCAACACACTGCAGAGATCTCTGGTCCCCTCTCATCCTTAGCAACAGCCCTGTGATGGCAGGAAAACGTGTGACTTATTGGAACACTCATGCAGGTGCCTCCTCCAGGTGTCACAGCTCCTCACAGGGTTTCACAGACCCTAAGAGCTGCCCTTCCCCGGGGCAGGGGAGGGACCTGGCCAGACCAGCCCAACTGCCCAAGGCTTATCTAGGTCACCTTGAAACTGAATAAGCAAGACTTCCTGCAGCCCTGTTTCCCTGAGCACAGAACACTCCTAGTGGGATGAGATTAAGTAGCAGGACAAAATTAATCGCTCCGCCACCCTATGGCTGCCCACAGCACACGGCTAGCACAGCGCTTCTGATACTATCTTATCTTTGTTTATTTTTCTACATGAAAAACACAAAGAATTTTCCTTGTTAAATAAGAATGAAAACATGTCAGAAAAGGCTGAGGTCTTCTTTGACCCTTTTTTTGTTCTAGCCCCCCAAACCCGTCCTCACCCGGGGGCAACCTCTGTTAGCAAGATGAATGGAGGTATTTTTTCTATGTATCTCACTGAATGGATGTCATATACATAGTTAACTTACACAAATTCAATTTTAGCCAAAACAGAGCAGAATAAAACAAAACTCGAAGCGAGAAATAGCAATTTAATAGTACCATTCCACACACTGAGTTGGTGGCCTCAGAAGGGTAGGATGAATGACATAATCCCTCAGTTAAAACGCAGGTCCCTCTGCTGTCCTGTGTGTCTCAGAAGGTGACCGCTTCACCACTCTTGGGGATGATTTAAAATATTTTCAAGGGTAATTCCGACAATACTTGATTTTTGCCTTAAACATTACCTTCCCCCCCCCTTTTCAACTATGGTTTAATTTTCTTTGTGTGTTTGTTTTTTGTTTGTTTGTTTTTTTTCCCAATTTATTGGGGTGACAATTGTTAGTAAAATTACATAGATTTCAGGTGTACAATTCTGTATTACATTATCTATAAATCCCTTTGTGTGTTCACCATCCAGAGTCAGTTCTCCTTACATCACCATATATTTGATCTCCCTTACCCTCAACTCCCACCTCCCACCCCCCTTACCCTCTGATAACCACTAAACTATTGTCTATGTCTATGAGTTTTTGTTTCTCATTTGTTTGTCTTGTTCTTTAAACATTACCTTTTGAACCCAACCCCTATAAGAGTTGCACTGCATACGCCCACTCAGGATGCATGACATACCATAATGCCCAGGGCAAGACCTGAAATATAGTATAAAGTTAATTCTTATATTGGGACCCACAAAACGGAGGCCGCCCCAGTGGCCCAGCCCACAAATGTAAACCTAAGTCAGCCTACACTTAACGGAAACGCCTCACTGTGAAGGAAACCTAACACCAATCACAATCCAACTCAGATTTAGGAGCTCATTTTACCCTAGAAAAGAGGACCTGAGATCCTTCGAAGGAAATCCCTGACCTCCTAGCCACGCATGCCCGTTTCCAAGTTGCTGCTGCTAACGTTCTGTAAAACGCTCTTGCCCACAATCCCTCGGGAAGAGTGCTCCACTGCTTGTGAGGGGCTGTCCTCCTGTCGGTGAATAAAGGAGAACATCAAACTCATTACTAAATTGTTTTCGTTTTGTTCTTTAACAGCAGTAATGCTCTGTAATGTTTCCAGACAGAGGAAAGGAGTGAAGGAAGGTCCTGGAGTGGCTGTACCTTACAAAGGAAGAAAATCCTGGCAACAGATCAATCTGAGTAATGGTATTTCTGACTTTGCTGAGATGATATTCAGAGGGAACCACCACTCTGCTTATGTGTCATGTGGGCCTTAAACAGTGGTCATTTGCAGGCTACCCTTCAGAGTAGAAATCCTGGGCTTTCTGTTCTGAACATTGTATCATGCTTAAGAAGGCCTCCATCAGCGGGAAATACCAACGGGCTGACCCCTGCCCACACAAATGCCGTGAGTCCAAAATCTGACTTGAGCCAGATGTACTTTCCTTTTCACATCTGCACTTCAAAGGCAATAGGACTGGCCGTATTTTCTCTCAAGCCCAGGGGAACTTTGTGCCTAACTCTCCTCACTACATTCTTGGGCATCTGGTCTCCTGGCAGGTAGTAGGGATTTTCATGGTCCTAGTTAATGATCACTATCAAATTTCTCCTACCTACCAGCTCTTCCTTAACCCAGAGTTTCACTTTACTGTCCAATCTATTGATTTTTGGACATACTGGGCAATGGTTCTTGCAATAGTGAATCCCTTGCAAAGGAGGAGAGGAAAAGTGAACTGTTGATTCTTACAATGTTAAATGCTGTCCTGGAGTTGCACAATCAGCTCAGAATTGCCCGATAATTCCCTTTCTCATCCAGCTGGCAGAGGGAAACTGCTGCATTAAGAGAACATCAAGCTTCTGCCCAGCTGTTCCCGGGTTGGGCGGGACAGAGCTGAGACTGCTGCTTAAGCCCCACTATGGGAGCCTTTCAGCCTCAGAAAAAGCATCAAAGCCAGAGCTGCTCATCTCTTCCAGCAGGATGGAAAGGGGGGATTAGAAAGGCCGTTGGATAGAATCTAATATAGCCATGTCATTTTAGATTTTTACTTTGAATTCCTTCCATTTACAAATGAGAAATGTGAGGCTCCGAAAGGGGAAGTATCTGGTTTAGGATCACACATTTGCATTA